>NW_025937486.1:0-146356 GCF_000764305.2 Hyalella azteca | reverse complement strand
CGGCTCCGTAGATCCCGTCAGTCGTCGCTAGCATTAGATCGGCGGCTCCGTAGATCCTGTCAGTCATCGCTAGCATTAGATCGCCGGCTCCGTAGATCCCGTCAGTCGTCGTAGGCTGAACATCGATGACGTTTGACCGATTGGGCTGTCTGGCGAGGTGGCAGGTCGCACTTCAACTCGCAACATCAATCGGAATTCGATTAACGGCGACCGTTTTTCTCGTTTCATGCGCTATACAGGAAATTTGTTCTCTAAGTCTTGCGTACTCAAGCAGGCGATTAATAAATATCATTTAAAAAAATGGTTGATAATTTTTAGCAGAGTGTGAATAAATTTGCTAAAAATAATCAATTATGAAATAAATCGCTGGAAACGAATTCTAGTTCAACTGTAGTTAACATCTGTATGAGGTTGTAAAATTTTGCAATGAAAAATTAAAATTATTCCGCCTAAGTTTCACAAAATTAGATTAAGACTTGAAATGTGTGAGATATCTGAAAAAGAAAAACAAAAATTCTTTCGGTTCGATTAAATAGTTTAAAAAGTTCAAAAGTTTAGAAAATAAGTATTTTTTCATTCGTCATCAGGTTAAAAAATTTAACTTGGAGAGAGATACATAATTAATGCATTTAGCTATAGCCTTCTAGATTGCAGAACAGTTTTTTCTGATTGTGTGTTTATGAAAAAATTTTCTATGCTTCTTATGGAAACTTAATCCAGATAATCTCTAGAAAATCATTTTAAAGTATTTAAAGTAAATAATTTGCGATTTATAGCCTTAATTCTTTAAGTGCCTCATTTTTGCCAATATTTACGTATCATTATTAAGGTACATACATCAGCTTATACTCCATTCAAACATCAGCTAAGTTTATATGCCACTTTAATAATTATTTTTTTATTGTTTCGACAGCGATATTACGTTGCCCTGTATAGTGTATAATCCACGTTACGCGGGTGATTTAAGCCTGATTCATCATGTATTTTATCTAATGCTTCATTTCTTGGCAATTTACAATTTATCATAATCGAAATGAATTTAATCGCTTGAATTTATCTGATTATAAATTTGCTAAGTGCAAAGAATCAGCGTGCCTGGCTGCGCAGCTGTCGAGATTTACGACAAGTGACAAGAGATCCTCAGCATTGAAGAATCTTTGTTGCAGCGAAAAGTGATCGTAAAGTCTGCTAATTTCCAGGGGGCTTGAAAATTTTCGGTATCATTAGGGAAATTTTAGGAGGAAATGAGCCTCGATACGCCTGTAAACGAGCAGGAAGGATCGCTTCACCATGTTGATGACTGTTGAGTGGGACGTTGTGGGCCTCATTGTGTTTCTTTCTCAATTTCACAACAGTGAACAGGAGATGCAAGATTTTCGCTCTCTTTGGATAGGATTAAAGACTTCACTTAGTTACCTTGAATGAATGCAATCAATGTATTATTGTGGTGTTAAGGCTTCTCATGAGCTATGAAAAACATTACTAATCAGTATTGGGTTTAATTACCATAAATTATAATGTAGATTTTATAATTTGCTCCTAGCCAACAAACTAAATAAATACACCAACTATAACCTGTAGTTTGCGCTTTTACACTCGACACAAACAACTACACAAACTACACTCGAAAATACGAATGCCAACGAATGTCGGATTTCTTCGCCTTGTCATGATTTATCCTTCAATTATTAGGTCTGATCTGTTTATAACATGTGAGTCGATAGGTGATGTTTTTTGGCTGTTATAAATCAATACCATATACTGTGAACAAAAAAAAATAGGCAAATCAGCAACGATGTTTATACGCTGACTTCTTGGGCACGATCACATTATTTTGAAAATAAAAATAAAAAAATATAGCTACAAGGAGAAAGGTGATTGCATTTCTTTATTGTCATGCCAAGTTAAGCATTACTCGTAAGAATATATAGAAATTTTTTTAAATATAGCGATTTTGAAATAATTTAACGCCTTAATAATTATTATTACACTCATCACTTGATAGCTGCTGACCTACGATTTATTACAACCACAAAAATGTCTGCAAAATTAAGCCGTCGGCACCTCAATTTGAGGGAAGGCATCAGACACTTTCATTATCGAATTCCTATACATTATTTCGAGACTGGAACATTTACAGTCGGGAGTGGCGGGGTCCTTTAGAGCTTCCATGAGGACAAAAGTCTTCATGGAACAAATAATGAGAGAATGGATTTTGGACAAAAGGATGTGTCAGAAATGAAATGAGCTTTTAGAATCGTGCCTGAACATTGATTGTTCTAAAGAATTCAATATTAACAGCACCTAAATGGGAATAAATCACTGGATTATCTTGTGTGCTTAGTAGATGATTGCTGCACTAACCAAATTATTGTTTTTATACGTGATGATCAGTAGGAGTCAATATTTCGAGGTGTAAAAAGAAGTGAACTATGATGTCTTTATTATTTTGGTTAGTTAATGTGAGTGGAAGAATCATGTATGATAGTATTGCAAATCAATTTGGACAAGCTTTACTGACTAACATCGAGCATTGGCGGCAAATATGGCTTCATTGTACGCTCAGAAAAATGAATAGATAATATTTTAGGACTCCTTCTTCCGTATCAGAGTCAAGTCAAGATAAAACTCCTGAAGAAAATTTCAGATTATCTGAAATAAAACTGTAATATTCTCAATAAATTACTCATTATTATTAAATATAAATGAGGTTACTTCAATAAACTCCCATTTAACCCATACACGGGTCTGAAATTGAAGAACCCTATTCAATTTTTTCAACTATAAAGGATATATTCTAGATGAGCAATGCCGTGTTTCATCAGACTGTGTGCGGAAAATATCAATCATTATTAAATTATCAAATGTATTCTTTTGGTTTTAATCAAATAGATAAAGTTGTCTCGAGGTTAGGTTTTACATAAACAAGTTTCCTTTTCAAGTCCCATTTTTGCATCGTACTGTCTGAGGTGGCACTTATTTTAAAAACGTTAAAATTTAGTTGACGCATCGCATGCATTGAGCTGAGCTTATCAAGCTAATTGATGCCGTATAAAAAATAAACGGTTCAATACTTGAGAGTCAAGTTTACCTTCTAATGAAGTAGAAAAATTTTACGAAATAAAAAACTTCGGCTGTTTTCGCATAGATTTGCCCCGTAATTAGTCCATTGAGAGAAGCCATTATTCTTTTCATTCTTGTTCCCGTCAGTGTACAGGATGGTGAACTGAGAGGCATCACCGACGTATGAGAATGATGAGGCGACTCCTATTAAACATTATCATAAAAATGAGGATAAAATGTTAAACAAAAGATCAATCATTCATTTTGCCCTAAGGGAGCAGACTAATAAAAAGATAAATTTATTCTGCTCTCTTGAAATAATCTGTGAAATATCGGAACTGAATTTATTCATGGTGCCTGCTGAAATAAAAATTTAAATCGCAACTTCTAAGAAAACCGGCGGCACGTGTATTATTCAGCGAAAAGAAATAGCTGGGGAAGTTAAGTTTCATTTACGCGAATTTTTCTGGCATTTGCAAGCATGAAAGACTTATTTTATTTTAATATTCTCTGTATGACGAGACTAATGAGAGATCTATATACATATATTTCATGAATATAATCGGTAATGGTACCATTTAATTGCTTTTTACCAAATTGACAAACCATTGTTTAATCACGTAAACCATGTTACTTTTAAGATTCCGGATTCAAATGCTAAAGAAATTAAAAAACAGTATTTCAATCATCATCTTCCATACATCGTAGTTGAAAAAAAAATTTAACAGCAGAGAAAATAAAAAAAAAACACTAAGATATTTAAAGTTAAAGCATCACTCCAGACTAATCTCTTGAACTTTGTTTTGATACCACGCTAAAATTATCCAAGAAAACAACGTTAATCTCAAAATCAGGTAAATAGTGAGCATATTTCATAGTTTCATCATATTACTGGGACTGACACATTTGTTATTTTGCAACATATATCATTCGAATTACAGCAGAGTGTGCAAAGACAATCTTCGTATTGAATCATCAGATGCTTGAGTGGAAGACGTCACACTTTGTAATTTATTCTTTAAATTGAGGTGATAAATAATTATTTAACAAAATTGTTATAGCCAACCGACATTTAAAAGTCACCTGCAGTTGAAATAAAACGTGTTCAAGAGACAAAATATTCTCCCTTTCGTTTAAAATGAAGTTGGTTCGTAATTAAATAAAAAGAAATATAAATTAAAATGAAGTTAGTTCATATAAATTGAATAAAAATAAACCATCATCATGGATGATACTCAGGAACTAATCGAAACTTCAGGCAAAATGGCCACAATTCGTTTATTTGATTAGAAATACCGGGCTAGGAGTATCATAGATGCAGACATGACTTGTTTTTCTTCATTACCAAGTATCGTATCTGTTAAGGTTATATTTATCAATAATCAATAAAAATTCGTATTGGCGCTTGTATAATTACACGTTGCGATGGATTCCGCTATTTTCTAGAAGTTTCACCGCCGACTAATATAGCGCGCATCTATTAGACGTGTAATAGATTCCGGTATTTAGGCATACTCTTTCTGTCGATATTAGGTGCTGATACGCATGCATCCCACCAGATTTATACAGAACCCCTGCTTAATTTATCCATGCAAGATAATCGCAGATTTGTCGTGATAAACGATCGATTATTGTATAGAGCAGAACGGTATTAATCGGCATGAATTCTAGGTTTTTTAAGAGTTTAATTCAAAATACTTTTGTTCTCACTAATTTAAATAAGATTTACGTTTATACATAGGTGACCTAGAAGTCGTGTTTTTATATTTATTTTCCCACGATGACTGCATTCTTCACTTATAAAATCGTCCTCTGGAATATTGAAAAATTGCACTTTAAAATTTTTGCCGCAATTTCATCAGGCCTCATACAGAGTATGGGCAGTTTTTTTGGAACGGTTGACGTGCATCAAGAGGCGTCCGATTCATCAGGTACGAGAGTCGTAAAATTTCATCTTTTTTTGCTGAAAGATTCGTATTTGTCATCCAGGTACTTCTGCGTCCTTGCTTACTGAATCACGGACATTTGAAAGGCTTAATTTTGGGTATTCAATTAGATTGGGAGTAGCCGGGAAAAGAGGGGTCAGAAAAGTGAGAGGCCCAGTCAAAGAGTGATTTAACGCGCTGGATAGAAATGTGACTATTTGAATACTGAGAGACGAAGTCCTTCAGTCTTTCTGTCCCTCGGGAATGGCAAACCGTAAAGACTTCGTTTGGCTGGAATGGCCCGAAGATCAGGTCTTATTGAAAAGCATCGTTGGATTACCGGTGTCTCCGCACTCTACGACCTTAGGCCGCCCATATGATTGAATATAGGAGGGACTGGAGTAGAGATGAGAATATGAAGATGATAATAATAATTTTCGGTTTATTGATATTTCACTGCACAAAATTGTGAGTGGAATTTTAGTTTGATAAAGTTGAATATATTACCGAACTGGCAAAATATCATGTTTGTTGAAAACTTGTAGGTAATTTAGATCACATTGTTTCGAGAACATGATTGCTTGTGCAAGTAAATTGTCCAAAAAATTATTTTCTGAAAACTTTCCTTCTAAATTATCTACTTCGTTGCCAAATTATTAAAAAATTTGCGATTATACATATTTGACTTATTGTGAAAATCGTATTGCGTTAATCTCTAATCGAAAGTCGTTATTTGTTATATATTTAACAAGTGCCTTCAAGTCAAAGAAGCAAGTGGGAATGTATATGCAGAATATATTTCGTCGACGTCGACAGCAGAAAACATTTCCCGGAGCTCTCAAGAATGCATCATAAAGGACAACAAGGCTGCAAATGAGATGAAGTTCATTCCGCTCCACGTCCCTACAGGAATCATTTCGCTTTGTGTGCGTCCTTCATATGGAAGGAACACTTGTAAAACACATGAATTTTGAATGAACTTCGCAACACTCTTGGTTAGGTTCGTGGTTGACTTGCTTTGTATTTTTATGGCATTCGGAACTGACTTGGAGTCGACGTAATAAATTGAAATCACATGTTCTTTGTTACCTAAAATAATCCGACATAAATTATTGGTTCGGTATTTTTGACAAGGAGTCTACAATCGCTTTAGAATTTATTTTTATTTTCTGATAATCATATTATGCTGAAAATAATTATCATATACATAAATACTGAATTTTATATCAAAATCATAAGAATTTTTTCTTTTAACATTAATCGCAGGCTGTGAAACATCTCCAACTCAGTTGAATCATTTTGAGCTCTTTTAACATACAGACATAAAATGGGAGTTAATGGAAAACAAAGTTAATCGTTTAGGAAAAATTTTGTCTTTTCAACAACTACGAATTCGACATGCTTAACAGCACTTTGCTATTAACGTAATTACGGAGTTATTTGTTAAGCTTATCAGCTCATTCAAAACACAATAAAAATTAGCGATGCCAATTTTTTTTCGCGCTGTTTTATTTGTTGCGTGGACAAAGGAGCGTCTGTTTTTTTGTGATATATCAAGGGCGGTGATCAAGCCGGACAAACACATTGGTTAGATGCAACAATTTACTGGCTACAAATTCCCGAAACATGCTGAAAAAACAAACAGTTTTTTAGCTCTCAATGAAGTGTCGTTCATTTCGGTCTCGCTGACCACAGCTGTTATCGGCGCAGCTGTCAGTGGGAAATATCACTTGGGCCGCGACCAGCAGCTTGTACTTTAGGGCTGATCGACTACCGCCCGACCGGTGCACCTTTATCCTTTACGGTCTTATAAAACACTTGCCATCGATCACGGACATTGCGGTCTTATAAAACACTTGCCATCGATCACGGACATTGCGGTCTTATAAAACACTTGTACGATATGACCGACCAACGATATGACCGACCAACGATATGACCGCCCAACGATATAACCGACCAACGATATGACCGACCAACGATATGACCAACCAACGATATTACTGACCAACGATATGATCGACCAACGATATGACCGACCAACGATATGACCGACCAACGATATGACCGACCAACGATATGACCGACCAACGATATGATCGATCAACGAAATAAACAAGCCTTTGCAACTCTGACCTTAACATTAGTTTCGTGCGTTTTCGAGCTGCCAAGTTGAATAGAGAAAATTTATTGGGCATTCCTTAATGGCGAAATTCATGCCATGAAATGTTTGTGTTCAATGAATAATTAGGTCTATGCAAAGTCTTTTCAATTTTCAGGTGACAAAATGTCAATAAATTGCAACGTAATCGATATTCCAGCCCGCGGTGACTTGACGCCGAAAAAAGGACGATAAGTGCTCTGCCAGATCAATGATTAGATCAAATTGTCAACATAGTGACACACTTTCCTACCCATAGCACGAGCAGAGGGCACACACATGCAGCCCTTTCGCCCGGCCAAACTGTACCAGCAGGGGCCATACTTTCAAAACTCGCTAAGTGAACGTAAGTACTTACGCTCTATTTTCTTGTCTATGATTGGTGGGTTTTGGTGGGCCGTCAATGATTGGCTGATGAACTTACGATCTCTTAACTTTTTTTGAAAGTATAGGCCAAGGAAGATCCACACGATACGTGCAACGCTATTTGGACAATGACTCACTCATTCCTCTGGGTGCTGGGTGCTTCAGAGTGGATGGTTGGTGTATTCGTCGCTTTCTTGCTAGCTTGTTAGGCTCGTGTGTCATGACGTCATCGACGCGAAACTGAAAGGTTAGCGGCTAGAAATAGCAGCTGCTGAAAGGCATTTCGAGGGCGAGACATCAACCTGCATCACCTAGTTAATGTATAGATACATGAGAGAAACATGCATTATATTTTCAATGCCGATATGACCGACCTCGTAACTAGAAGGTTAGCCTAGAGTTGAACGGTAAAGACAATCCTGAATTTGAGAATCCTGTTTTCCGGTGGCCGGTCCGGTCATCTAAATTTAGAATATTAATGTTATCAACAAAGTAATAAAGCAGGAATAAACCAAGAAAAATTGCACAAGATACGCGATGAAATAATAAACTTATAAACTTATTAATATTCACAGGCACTAAAAACATTTCTGTCCAATACAAGTAAGAGAGGACAAAAATAAGCACAAATAAAAAAAAATTCCCTCTGTGGTGGACCTGCGAGACAAAATGATAAAGAATAGCGGTTTTCTACATGAGGTCAAGCCAGCGGTGAGTGAAGACCAAAAAGTGAACTAGCCAATCTAATATTTTATAGAACATAAAATAACACTCCAGGTATTTCAGGCACCCACGGTATTTGAGGTACTCATGGCATTGCAGGCATTCACGGTATTTGAGGTGCACGGTATTGCAGGTTACCCTTACATGGGAATTAAATTGTCATTGACAAAAGGACCAATCCCATTATCATTTTTATCTAACTCACTTCTTCATGTTTCAATGTCATAAAATTCCACAAGTATAAATAAAATTACTGCTATATAATAAAATTTAATGGACGCGTTATTGAATTTATAATATGATATTTACTTGCTGTGCCAACGTTAAAGACAGCGAATCTATAATTAAGGCTTTCAAGCACTAGAGAGCTATTTGCATACTATGCTAGCACTGTACTCATATTTATTGTTCGATTACCTTCTTTGTCTAGGACCAACTCAATTACACTGTCAAAAAATTCACATCAATTTATTCAATTACGTTTTTACTGAAGACCAGTTACTGTTTCTCTCATCAATGACAAACAGTCCCTGTTGTTGAATAACTATAAATAACTATAATAAACTATATTGTATATAAATTATAACAAATGATTAAGTGAAAGTAAAACCTAAATATCAAAACACTTTAATATCCTAAGCTACACGTCATCTAATGATAACAAAATAGATGCAAAACAATTTCTTCAGCAGCAGCCAAACTTGCGTCTAATATCCCAGGCGACGTCACCTGTCGTTTACGTCTTGCCGGCGTCGTGACAAATGGCGTACAATTGCCGTGGCTTTCCTTATTTTTTTTTTGTGTTCCAGAACAACACAATAGAGCCTTTAAAGTGGTCCATGTCAGCCCCTTGGCTTGACGGGAACATCATAGTGATCAATAAGTGAACGTGCAAGTTGCACAAATAATGATATATATGCGATGTAATACAGGGTTATTCTAAATGATGATACGGTTCTTGAGATCAACCAGAGTTGCTGGTAGAGGCGGGACGTAAAAAGCTTCCGTTTCTAACCCCATAAGAAATAGTCACATGGGGTGAGATCAGGTGATCTCGGTGGCCAGAAGTGTAGAGCAAGATCTTCATTTCCTATGCGTCCTAACCAACGCTCAGGAAGAGAATGATTGTCACTTCCTGAAGGGAGAAGAGGGACATATTTACTATTAATAAATATGTAAAACACATAAATCTCTCTCTTTCCATTGATGTATGCATTATTCTCTATATACAAATTTATCAAATTGGGTCCATAATTCAGAAGGACCCGTAATAATGATGCATTTCATTCTGCCATTAAAATATAATTCAGAAATATAATGATGATATGATATGATTTTATCAGAAACAATGTGATATGCTATCATCCATTGTTGATATAATATTTTGTGAATATTTTTCACTTATCAGCGGCGAAAATATTTTTTATTGATCCGTTATGTTGAAAATTTAGAAAGCAATGACCTGATGGCAGGGTTTCAAGTATTTGCTTCTGTTCTGCGTTACGAATATTTTTATTGCGAATAAATATTCTCGAAAGCCTTTTTTCACAAATGTTCTTCATTTTTTCAAATCTTCTTAGTCCTTTCTTGAGTCTTCATACGTTCATTATTCTTTATTTCTCATTCAATTATCACCAATTACCAATTTGAAGTTTTGGTATATACGGCTCATGGAACGTATTATAGCATGCAAATATGGCTTAATGTTACAGGCAAGAAAACTGGCAACATAGTTTGGATTTGGATCGAACATCACAGCGATATAAATGTTAGCGTTTACTGTATATTATAGACGGTTACGATCGACACAGACTGCGAAGCTCTAAATAATCGAACTATGGACGAGCTAACCTACAATCGGGTATTCAGTTGTTGAAGATTTTCGAGCTCCAAGCTCATGTATTTTTAACAAAAATATTGTATTGAAAAAATGAAAATTGTTTCTCATGTTTTCTAAAAGCAAACGCAATATTTTTTCATGGTCTATTATATTTCTTCACGTCAATCAATTGAATGTGAACATAGCAAAGACTTCATATCTTTGAATGGAGTAAAGTTGATATATCGTCACTTGGCAATGCTCTCGTGGTAAAACATATTTCCAAAACATATAATCGACGATTAAATAATTAATATTTACGCCTCTAAATAATGTGGAATGTGTTATGTGAACAATTGACAGATCATGTTTTTGATCCTGTTTTGATAAAAAATATCTGTGGCCAATTTAAGTTTATTGGGCTCAGGCATTCAACGCGTTTCGCCAACCCACGAGCTTTAACAAGACTGCTCTGGAAAAGAACGCTGCCAAATTTTTCGTCCCAAGCCAATACTTTTCGTCTCCAGCCAATACTTTTCGTCTCCAGCCAATGCTTTTCGTCTCCAGCCAATACTTTTCGTCTCCAGCCAATACTTTTGTCTCCAGCTAATACTTTTCGTCTCCAACCAATACTTTTCGTCTCCAGCCAATGCTTTTCGTCTGCAGCCCATTAAAAAGTCTCCATTGGCTGGAGACGAAAATCCTCCAGCCATTGTGAGTATCTTATGTCAAGGCAGCATCTCCAGTCCACGAAAGAAGCTGCTTCCATGCCGGCGCACGATGCTGGATGATCAAACTTACACTCAAAGAAATGAATGACTCTCCAAGTAGCGATGCATTTTTTGCCTGAGTGTGTCATTCTATTCCAGTTTGGCCAGGCAAAAGAGTGTATCAGTGCTAGGTCCGCTCCCTACTCGTGCTGTAGATAAGAAAGCGTCAGTATTTGAACAACCCTTTCATCTCACTGAGAGTAGAGGCAGAACAGCTACAGGGAGGCTGCTACTTAAGTAAGATTGCTGTCCACTTGGCGGCGAGTTTAGGAGACGTGCGAGATGTTGAGGATGCCAGGGAGCTGGATAAGTTTACGTGGGCATGTGTTATGGGTCTGGAATGTCATAACATTCATTCGGGCCATGATATATACAATGGTTATGGCCAGCATAATACAAGGGATGTCTCCAAGCCCGCAGCTCACAGAGGCAGTCTGGCTTTGATAATAATCCACTGAAGTATCTGTCATTACAGCTATATATTTAGCCTTAGATTCTGACGCTAGTCTCATAATTTGTTGCGATACAGTTGAAGATACATTCATTTCGAAAAAGTAATAGAACTTAATTTCAAGAAAGAAAACACTAGCACGATGCGTGGGTTTAATCCTTTGGAATTATTTGAATGAATTAATTAGTAATCTATTCTTCTCTAGACTACAATGTAAGTGGTATTCTTGAAAAGGTGGAACGCGAATTACATTTTATTTACTCAGTCGGACCGAGCAAGATTGCAAATGTTACTCTTATTGTAAACTTCGGAATAGAGTATATGTGAAAAAATATCTACTCGATTTCGAGCTCGATTTCTACTATTCAGATCAAGCACGGTTAAAATGTGGAATTTGAATTCAACTTCAATTCAATTGGAAATGACGATATTTTAGTGCAAAGTATTCTACTTGAGTGTAATTGTTGTATTGAATGAATTAAATGAAAAATTCCTGGAAATATGGGATTAAAATATAATACTGTTATTTCCAACAGTCAAATTCGACACTAAAAAATACGACATTTCTTCAAAAATGTGTATTGAGGATGATACGCAAAAGTGAAATCTACAAAATAACCATGATTTTGTAAGCTGCATGACGCATCGATTTTGTTCATGATGATTGTATAACATTGTAATTGGCAATCTTTATTTATCTTTATATTGAACAACCAAATTTGCCGATGTGGTTCATACGATTTGCAAATTTTTAGCGAAAATAAGAAATAACTTCTATCGTTTTTTCGCATTTGACAAATTAATGAAGTTTTCTGAATATACAGAAAACACACAGTTTTCTTATCGGTATTTGAGTAACAAAGGACCTACTGAATAATATACGACATAATAATAAATCGGTGTAATCCAGACGATAAACACTCCCATGATAGCTTGTATCCGAGATACCATTCAGAGAACCGTGTTCGTATCCCCGAGAAGCGCCCGCTTCGCTCACTTGTAGATTGGCATGGTCGCGCGCTTTGAATGTCTGTCGAACATTGCACGGAATAATAATAATTCGAATAATAATAACGATAATAATATTCGAAATATTAATAATAACATCAGGACCTACATGAGATTGCGGTCATAAGACCATATATCCCCGAGAAGCGCCCGCCTCGCTCACGTGCAGATTGTCAGCGTCGCGCGCATTGAATGTTTGTGGAAGATTGCATCGCCAGCGCGGACACTGCATCCGTGAGTGCTTGGGTCAATACGCCTCAGCTGCAGGCTTGGTTGAGTGATGCTGCTACATGTGATATGGAGGATTGCAGGTCTTTTTCATTGTATAGGTAAATATTATTTCTCCGTCGCATGTCTTACACATGGGTTTCATATGCCCTAACCTACTATATGAGGTTATTTTCCGTCCATATCTAATCTATCAGTTCAACACGAAATGTGATGCATTTTAAGTTGAAATATGAAGGAGCAACAGTTTCTTTCAAAAACCATTTGAAAAAATGTACTGAAAACCTATTTAAAGGGCTGCGTATGTATATGAATGGATATTATTAGTGTAGGCTGGCAGAATTTCTTCTCTTAAACAAGTTTTGTTAAAGACCAGAGAATTAGTTTTATTTATTAACTTCTTGTTAGTTTTTTCAATAAGTCGTACTAAATTCTTCGTAAACATTTAAAAATTTAAACCCATTAAATACCCATTTCGGTATTTAAATCACATGAACGTGATTTAAATACCGAACTGAGAAATTGTAAACAAATCCTTGTCAACAATGGCTTTACAAATAGTACCATCGACGAGGAAATCTCAAAACTTCGATCAAAACAAAAAGGACTGGAACAAAATAAAAATTTTACTATTATCTACTACCAGAACCAAATGACCAGTGGCTATAAAGCAGATGAACGGATCATTAAATCTATCGTTCACAACAACATCGTGAACAACTCAAACAACAACAAAATTAAAATGCTGATCTACTATAGAAACTTGAAAATTCGGAATCTTGTCATGAAGAATAACCCTTGCAAAAGAACAGGACCTCTCCAAGAGACCAATGTAGTCAATAAATTTTCTTGCAATAAAGAAGGTTGTAGACTTCTTCCTAATATGGACTACATCGGGCTCACAACCACGACTCTAAGCCGACGTCTCACCTGCCACCTTCAGTCCGGAGGACCAAGGAATCACTTGAAGGAGGCCCACAACGAGACCATCACTCGCCCAATATTGGAAGAATGCACCAGTATCGTTATGCGGTGCTCTGATCCTATACGACTGGCTATAGCAGAGGCCCTCATCATTAAGGAGAGGACTCCAGCTATCAACCTTCAAACCACCGGCTTCGTCAGAACTTTGAGATTGTTTTCCGAGTAGTTTTTTGCGCTTGTAAAATCTTCATGTAGGTAGCATCACGTAAACGAAATTTTAGCATTATTGGAATGGTATCCAATTTACTTGATTTCGTACATATGTCAACCCAAATTTCGTTACTCATTGCGTCTTTAACTTGAAAATGAATGTTGTACATTCGAAACGTCGTTCAATATTAAAAATGTCTATCGGTAGTTTAATTTTCAATCTTCCAACACCTACGAAGAATTTAGTACGACTTATTGAAAAAACTAACAAGAAGTTAATAAATAAAACTAATTCTCTGGTCTTTAGCAAAACTTGTTTAAGAGAATGGATATTAGGGAATAATTCATTTACCATATTACATATTAGGTTATATGAATATGCATTGCAATATAATGGAAGCAAAGAAATTATTCCAGTCGCTTAGGAGCCATGAAAAAAACATCAGTTATGCCTCCAAAAAAACATGATATTTATTTCATAAATCGCTCGAAGTCTCAATATTGATGGGAAAGATGCAATGGATTGTAACACAAAAAGCTATATTGAATATTTTGTGTGAATCCCACAATACATTCGACACAGAAAAGAAAAGAACCAGTCTGGCTGATTGGTCCTTGAACCTTTGCCAATTTTCTCCATAGTCACTGAATAGGCGCTGGGGAATTGGCTTGGAGGATATTCCAGCGATCTGGCTGTGATCTGAACACAAAAGATACAACAGAAATATATCGTATTTCCCAACACAACGAGATGGGCTTACGTGCGCTTCGATTGTAAACAAAAAGTCTTTTTTTTGGAAA
Organism: Hyalella azteca; assembly: GCF_000764305.2. Lineage (NCBI taxonomy): Eukaryota > Metazoa > Arthropoda > Malacostraca > Amphipoda > Hyalellidae > Hyalella > Hyalella azteca. The sequence continues at coordinate 131,907 of NW_025937486.1, read as the reverse complement.
TTTTATATATAACGTTGAAAATACCTTAAACCTATTTGACCATTTTATATACATTTATTCCATCAGAGGATTTAGGTGCACTTTTCTGAATTGAACGATTAGAGGTTCACAAATTCTGTAAGAATTTCATATATGAACACAATTGAATGACATAAAAAATATTGTAAGTAAGAATTGGAGCCTAAAAATGTTAGACGTCACTATAAAACTTATTAACATTTTTAGTTAATCAATGTGAGTCAGCATTTTTATAAGCTCATAAGTTAGCTATGAAACTGACAATTATTTCAAACGACACAACTGCAGAAAATAATTTCAATGAGAGTAATTAATGAGAATGTAAATAATATTAATGATTCTATCGTGGGTGCGTTAAAATGTAAAATTTAACAAATTTCTTTTAAGCAAAGTACAGTCAAAGTATCACATCAAAGTATCAAAGTTTTAAGGAAAGAAAATTTTGAGCTATGAACGGTAGTTTATGTTCAGAAAATTGTATTATTTTAGATAGTTTTCAGACAAAAAAGACGCGGAATACTTCGATAAATAGCCTTCTTTAGCACGATGCAATCTTTAGCAAATAAATTATTATAAAAATATCCTGGTTTTTCTCTTGTGGAAAAATGATAAAAATTCGAAAATTTTTTTCTTTTTCACGCTGGAATTCAAAGTTTTTACGTGGCGTAGAGTTTAGATCACTCACGGAAATGCCTTCCAAACAGATATTGAAATCTACACAACTTTTCTCATAGGAGCACCAGAACAGTGAGAACAATTAATGTCAAACATTTCTTCTTCATATATTTCCAAAAAATTGAAATAACGCTTAAATAAGTAGCAGAAAGGCTAAAATCTCTCTTCAAAAATAAAGGAGAAGCAACTACGCTCATTGACCCGGTGTAATAAATGATAGAAGTTAACAAATTTTGTATAATGATAAAGCCACTATCACGATAAAGCCGCTGTGTTCTTTTGTTTTGCGGCAGTCGTAAATCTTTGGCAGGAATTGTTGACACGCGCGTTGCTGTTAGACCAAAAGTCGCCCCCGCTCTGCAAGATTTATTGCACGGCGGCAGCTGAGCAAACTCTGTTATAGCGGCGCCTGATCTCAATGTTAAGACTTTAATGGAGTCTAAAGCTAACCATCTCATACGGGTGATCTATTATATACATTATCAATATTGGGTAATTAATTGTATTTTACCTATTTTTTCGTTATGAAACGACAGAACATCAATACCTGAAAAAAGTGTTTCTAAAAAAAACATTCCACATCGGCAATAAGTGCACAAACATTTAATTTTAACTAATGAGTTATAAAAATATTATAAAACATAATTTTCTGCCTAAAATAAGCTTTATAAATCGAAAATACTAGGGTACTTACTTCAGATTTATATAAACACCGGAATTCATAAGAAATATATGAAATATTTTTCGGTCACTAACTACGTATTTGTCAACAGATCGCTTAGCTCTATTTCAGTGTGCTCTGTTTAATCAATGTCAAGAATAATATAATATAACAGCAGTTCCCTTATAAACTTTTTATGGACGCCTCGTTGTGTTCAGTTAACCTTAGTCAGCTCAAATGATATTACAAAAAAATAAATTATCCAGTAATTAATTGCTGCAGGTATCATTCAGAGAAAATTACGAGATCTTGTCCAAGCAACTTGAGAGTTATTAAATAACTGAAGGCAATACAAGCGCAAATCCATATTTGCATATTTCATATAAACTTATAATTCCTCGGCACAATACGGGATAATTTTCAATCGTTTCCTCGGTCCGGCAAGAAGTGGCCATCGTGCATTTGATGTCATCGATGTTCAAGCTCAGAGTAAAAAGTTCGACCGAATCTTCAAAGCGACGTCAAGAAAAACTGTCTCGCGCAGAGACAGACTAGGAAGCCAGCTGCTCGTGCTGCTGCTGCTGCTAGTGCTATTGTTTCTAATAGTGCTGATGCTGAAACTGCTACTAGTGCTGATGCCGCTGCTATTGCTGATGCCGTGGCAAGTGCTGCTTCAGCTGCCAGCATTGATGCTGCTCACTGTGCTTGCGCCGCTGCTAGTGCTGATGCTGCAGCTAATGCTAGTGCTGTTGCAGCTTCTGCCAGTGCTGAAAGTGCTCATAGTGCTGATGATGCTGCTAGTGCTGATGATGCTGCTAGTGCTGACGATGCTGCTAGTGCTGATGATGCTGCCAGTGATGATGGTTTTACTAGTTTTAATGGTGCTGCCTTCGCTGATGCTGCCACCATTGCCTCAACACAATTCACTATAGTTCTCAACTCTGTACTAGCCCTCAATTCCTTCATTCAAACTTTACTCTCTTCGTGCGCTATGAATTTCGAGCAAAACGTTTTCATGCCTGAAACAATTTTTTTAGCATTTTCAGCTGTGTTTTTTTGTCAGTTTACTCATTATATTTATTGCTACAAGTGACAGTGTTCTTATCTTTTGCTAAAACTTCTTTCTCGATTATCGCATTGATTTTATTCGACACTCCGCCAAAGCTGTTGTAATTATTTAAATACTGTTAATGTTTGAACTCGTAAATTCTGATAATTGTTATTGAGCTTCTTTCATTTCATAGAATTCAGATATAATTCCAAAACTAAATTCCCGTTTAAGTTGATCTATACAACGTTCGAGGTATGTTTGATCTCATCCAGCCTCCCATGCATCATAAGTTACTACGGCTGTTATTTTCTGTTACGGCGTTACTACGGCTGTTTTTGTTATTGTATGGGTCTTTCAAATGTCGTTGTCGTGAATGCAAGAAAAATCGTTACAGGCATTTAAATTAATATTTAATCAGAATGCTGGATTTCAATGGAGTGGTCTTCCATTGTTATCAATGAAGTGGTTTTAAATTGTAATCAATGAAGTGGTCTTTCATTATAATCGATGAAGTGGTCTTCCATTGTAATCAATAAAGTAGCATTTCATTGTAATCAATGAAGTGGTCTTCAATTGTAATCTATGTAGCAGTCTTTCATTGTAATCAATGAAGTGGTTTCCACTGTAATCAATGAAGTGGTATTCAATTGTAATCAATGAAGTGGTCTTTCATTGTAATCAATGAAGTGGCCTTTCAGTGTAATCAATGAAGTGGTCTTCAATTGTAATCAATGAAGTGGTCTTTCATTATAATCAATGAAGTGGTCTTTCAGTGTAATCAATGTAGTGGTCTTTCATTATAATAAATGAAGTAGTCTTTTACTGTAATCAATGAAGTGGTCTTTTATTGTAATCACTGAAGTGGTCTTTCAGTGTAATCAATGAAGTGGTCTTTCATTTTAATCAATGAAGTGGTCTTTCATTGTAATCAATGAAGTGGTCTTTCATTGTAATCAATGAAGTGGTCTTCCATTGTAATCAATGAAGTGGTCTTTCACTGTAATCAATGAAGTAGTCTTTCATTGTAATCAATGGAGTAGTCTTTCACTGTAATCAATGGAGTGGTCTTTCATTGTAACCAATGAAGTGGTTTTCCAGTGTACGATGAAGTGGTCTTTCATTGTATCCGGAAGTAGTGTTCTTTCATTTCTTTCGGCATAAATTCAAATTTTTGCTCCAATGAAGCGCCATGGGTCAGAGAGATGATTTTATTCCGTTTTCGGATCTGTCATGAGACACGCTTGCAGTGAAATGTTCCGAATGATTGCGTTTTTTAATTGGAGTTAAAATTTGAATAGATTAGTAGTCGTTTTCAATTTTTTTACTCGGTAGTTGTTTTCATTTGTTAATTTAAATGAAAAAAAAATTAATTCAACTGAGTTGCAAATTTGGGACTGTGGTATAATGTGAAATTAGTCAGGCTTTACCTTTTATTTATCGATCATTGCCGAGGACTGATTTGTCAGTGATTTATTGCCACGCCTGTTTTTTCGTTGTAATTACGACTTGAAAGTAATACCACAGATTGTAAATGATGTTCAATTATGTCAAAATAATAAACAGCTTTGTATTCTCAGAAGTTTTAAGACTTTTAAATATCACACGGTAATACGTCTGTCATAACATATGTAAGGATAAACATGCACCATGTTACGTACATAGAATTCTGTTGCCTTTGCCAATAATGTGGTTTTCGCTGGGAGGAACTGGGCAATATATATGTACAAGGTGGGCACAACAGTGAAGTGATGTATGTTTTATTTACAAAAATTTCATTCATTTTACCAAATTTCGATGATAGTATTCGTTTCAATATCCTGGATAATACCCCCAGACATATATTAATATACGATCATTCCACGTGCGATATGAACGCAGCAAGTTTGTACGTACCTGCATAGTCTTTTGCATCTCCGTAACTCACTCGTGTCATTGTATTTTTGCGTTAAAAATACCGTTATTCAATAAAACTTGCCAGTTTAAGAGACAGAAAACTCCTCTCCCCCCACAAAAAAACGGTTAATTAAATGAATTTTAGGTCGAGTGTCATGAACGCGTTGTCATGAGGGAGCAGTTGTTAGTCTGCAATGCCTTTTGCACATCTCCATAATTTTTCACGCCTTTATCATTTTAATGTTGAACTTATTCGAAAATTCAACCTTAAGGAACAAATTAAATGTAAACGATTCTCCGTAAATCAAAAAAGGAATATGAATGTTTTGTGCGTTGATTTTCAGCGTATTTGAAGTTGAAGGTCTGGGTTTGAATGGGTTTTAAAGTGGCAATTTCTGTTATTTCAGGGAACAACTTGAGCTCGGGAAAAACAGTGTTCCCTCGTAGGCACATCGTGATTTTTCAAAAGCCTTACTAGCCAATTATAAAATTTTGAAAAAATGTGCTTTACCCTAAAAATTAGAGTGACCATTGCAGTGAAGTAAACTTAATTGATCAACCGTGAGTTTACAAAAAGTAATAAAAAAACTCGTAGGAAGTAGAATGATTGGAAACTTTAACTTAGCAAAATAATTGATTGACAAGTAAGTAATGTGAATATAAGTCAACATTGCCTGATCATCTGCAGAATTGCATACATTTTTTGTATTATTTCTTTTTACTTGCTTCACTTTTTTGCCACGCCTGAACAGGAAATACGCTTCACCAGCAATTCAGAGCTGGATGAGAATTTTTTTTCTCTTCTATTTTCAAACCTCAACTTTTCATTCGTAGCATCTCAAATAAGACAGATGAACATTTTCAGTGGTTCTCCAATGAGATTGAGTATCTTTAATTAGAGTGGCTGTTCACATGTTTAAATGAAATAATGATAGGGAGGACTAGATTGCCTTTCTCTGCATTTTTAAATTGGTATTTGTGGACAGTAATTGTCAGACTTGATCACATACATCTTGTCAGGTTCAATAAGGGACCGACATAACATCTATGAAACTATGCCGTCTTCTCTCTGTAATTAAGATCGTCAGGGGCATCGTTCACGAGATCTAAACTTTCGTCCTCGTTGAAACTTGGACGCGAAGTTTGGCTGCGAGCGTGAGCGTGTGAAACGTCCCTCTGTCGACCCTCAGTAACCTGATTAAAAAATACTTCATGAAATATGTGACCAGGAAATGTGTTAGAAAAAATGTTGGAGGTGATCGTGAGTTCGTTCAACAAGGATGATAAGTTAGGTTCTCGTGACTGAGATTGAAGTTGAAAGAAGTTAAAACTTGACTGAGAAGTTAAAACTTGACTTGATTGGATAAAAAATTCATAACATTGCTTCAAAATATTGGATCATGTTCATCCTGGGAAACCTGGAAACGGGTTCAATTTAAATGCAGCATTGATATGACAATTTTCCGGAGGTATGTCAAATGAGAATACTTAAACATTTAATGTCTGTTGAATTGCTCTATTTTATAATTTTTTTCTAAAAGTGGTAAAGTTTTATGGTTAACGTTGATGGGATACTTGATTCTAAAACACTATTATAACTATTTTTTCCATGGAGTGATCCTGGAGTGATCGAAAAATTGTCAGTTCAATAAAACTATTGAAGCACTACGCTACCATGGTCCGTTTTTTTCACTAATATAATAAACGAACACATAGCCAACCTCAAAATTGGCTCAACCTTTTGTCGAGCAATCAAAATGGAGAAGTCTCATTGAAAAATTTCAATTTTGAAATTTCATCAGAATAAAATTTCCACAACGAACACGTGAGCATTCGAATAGCAACAAAATTGCAGGCATCCCGTAAGCTGTTGGCGAAGTATGGGATAATAGAAGCCAGCCAAACTCCTCTGCAACTAATTAAAGAAATTCAGCGAACTTCAGCAAAATGTTCAGAACAGCCCGAGGCATCTCGTTAATAGGTTTCCCTGATGCCCCACGGACCTTAAATGGATACTTCTATTCTGGATACGGATGCCTCGTCTAATTAAGGGAGAATCATGAAGACATTTGAGATTTTCACTCTTAAAATTTTAATGACATCCAGGAAATATTTTGATGATCTGCACTGAAAATTTGCTTGAATTTCATTTACTGGAAGAGAAATCAATGTGCACAGTTGACCTGCATCGAAATTTATAAATTGTACAATTGTCATGAGGGAAATGGGTACCAATAAACCATTTTCCGTCGTTGTTTATTTTTACTCTAGATTTTTCATACACCAATATTTAAATTATCGCGTTATTTATTTTTCTATATTATCATACATAACAGGCACTGCTCTGTATCAAAGATATTTGGAATTTTAGAATCAATTCTTTGAGTTAGGTGCATGCCATAACATGTATTCAAATTAACCGCGATGAATTGTAAAAAAAAGTTTTTAATTAAATCCGTTCTTTGTTGCCTTTTTTTAGTAAGATAACAACTTCGGAAATGCTATATCCTACTGCGATATGTAATGTAAACGTTGCATTGTAACGTAAACGTTTCGCCGTAAATTTATTATTATAATTGCGAACGAAATTTATATTGAATTCGTGTAAACCCGAAGCAGGTATATCCACAGCCTCCTGAAATATTTTGAAATAGCGCGTTCATTCGAAATAGAATTGTCTAAGACATGGTTTAATAATTGGAAATTCGACAGAGGATAAAACTGAGGAGTTGTAAAATGCATATATTTTTTGAGATGTTTGTAAAAAGAAAATTACTTAACTTAACTAAAAACAATCCATTGTGAGCTTTTTGATGGTCGTTATCAAATAAATCATGTTCATAATAACCTTAAATTCCCATCTACTAAAAAGTAACGTAGACTTTTTCATTTCCTTCAACTTTTCTTACATAAACTCTTAAAAGTGAATTTTATCACAGAACTCAGCCGAATAAATCAAATTCCCGGCGACACTAAATGATATCCTTATGAATGGACGACGTGGGGCTGTCATCTATCTCTGGTACTTGAGAGATCAAATGAATTCGAATATTCAAAACGTCTGGAGTCTGATTCATTGGCAGCGTTATCGGCGAAACTGATTTCTGGATCAGGCACTCGACATCTCCAAAGACATTCAATGAAGGATGGATGGCTTTCCTCTAGGACTATCCTCGGAGGCCTTAATTGCAAGGTCTTAGGTAGGATTAGACTGCGCCGACCAATGCAAGGGTCATGTAACCCTTCAGAATGTTGTATTGGATATTGAAATTGCCCACGACATTCGTGATTTCCTTGCACCATGCAACAAAAAATATATTTCATCGGACTTAATTCTATGCCAGCGTTGAGTTATGTTGCAGGGGATCCGCCCGATGAGTGTTCAATAGCCACTATTGAACACTAATGAACACTTTTGCAGGTTCTCATTTGGCCAAAATCTCCTGGATATTATCGTGTTGCAGATCTCTTCATACGTACGGTAAATTCAGCGTTTGCTTCAATTCCAAATTACCACAACGACTAAAAAATAAGGAGAATCTGACCACAAAAATATTTTAAAATTCACTCGGATCGACATATAAAAAAATTACTAGCATATGTTGCACCGCATACTCTATAGCATGCATATGTGCATACTACTACTGCTATCCTGATGGATAGCAGAGGTATTACATCACAGATTACACAACAGATTACATCACAATACGGACAATACGACACAGTATATCAACAAATGTTAAAAAACACCACATATTAGACACACCTTGCCAGTCTGGGTTCTCGTAAGCAATGGTTATGGGTAAAACCTATTCTCTGGCTTTAACCTACGGATTTCTCTAGGATAAAAATCAGTAATACGTTAAATTAATAACAGACGAATGCTTGGAACGACTATGTTAAATCGTACGACATTGAGCGTCTATTTTGCGTGTCTGAATTTATCAAGTATCATGCCAAATAACAATATACAGTATATTATTCACATCTACATTGAATGATACGACTTTAGCAATCTCGTGACAAAGATATTATTCCAAATAATTACGGTGATGTATTTCTAAATGTTTATGTGTGTTCAAAAGATAAACAGGAAACATAATTTCCTGCCCTGGAAAGCTGCAATTTAAGCACGTAATTTGAAGCTGATCAGGATTATGAACCAACTTTCGATAAGCTAATGTGTTCATAATATTAAATATTTAGGAAATATTGAGTAACAGATGGTTTTGAATGAAATTATATTGCTTCCGGTATGATGTAAAGTTATATTATTATATTATATAATATATTATGTTTTATTATGTTGTATCATATTATATCACTTCTTCTTATAACAAAAAGAAGAGTTCGTCGGTCCTCGTGAAAATGAGAACGCGGCACAGATTGAAACATGATATTTGTTAAAACCGTAGCATTTAAAATGAATAATCTAAGAATGTTGTGCCATTATGTTCAATTTTTATCGGCAACTCATAACAATAATTGAAGTTCGAGAATAAGCTGTCCAATACATTTTAAATAGAATTTAAATAATTGAATAGAAATACCCCACTCACATTTTTAATAGTAAATTTAATGAACCTAGTGTCAATATTCACATGGATAGTAGAGTAAAGAAAATACGTATAACGACCGTGAATTGGTCATTATAATTCATCAGTATTATTTGTCGTCAATAAAAGAACTGAGGAAACACAAACACCTCGAATCTTTTATAATTATACCAAGGACTACTACACACAGGACATGCACGCTTTGGTTTCAGTGCTTGCTAGCGAAGGCGAGTGCTTTCGCGTCGTTCCCCGGTGACTCATCGTGTCGATTTCGCGTAGTGATCTGAGCTAAAATAATGTCAATATTCTCGACCATTTGCCATTCTATTTTGTATCTCAGCATAATCCTTGGAAGTCATGATACTGTTATTCGCGCTAACATCCGACGAGACGTCCAAAAACTCAGCTGCAGTTTGATAGCAGCAAAAATCAACTAAACATTAAGGAAACTTCTGGGAATAAAAATTAAAAGAAACGGTGCACTTCGACGATTGCTTTTGAACAAGAAAACATCGCAATAAACTCTGGAAAGCGGGTTACATTCATTTAAATATGCAGAAGTTATGCATTTACTCCGATTTGAGACAAAATTAATGAATATAACGTAGCAACGGGAACCATTTAAATTTCAACTTGTAACAGCCAGCTAAAGTGAGACAATGCTCTTCAATTCAATATTGTACCAATATCTCCAAATACCACAATATTATCAAAATAAACCTGCTGCAACTACTCGATCTTGTATCAAGAAATAAACCTGGCGTTCCTGTTCACAACAAACTGAGTATGCGCAGTCCATAGGGAGAGCATAATTTAATTTACTCTCATCTATTGACTACTTTGGTGGATGCTATTGACACACGAGACGGGACCCGTCGATGCTACGAAAAGGCGGGCGGCGTCTATAACGCTATTATAGTAAACAGCCATGACATGGATGATTTATAGAGTACTTAGTTAACTCTGATCTCCCTAATACATCATCGCACTTCTATCGCTGCCCTATTGATGTGACCTAACTTGATTAGTGGTAGGCGAAGGAGTAAAGAGATTAAAGAGAGATTAACACACAAACACACAGCGCAGAAATACATTTGTGTGTGGCAATTAATTGACATCGAACTTACCTCAGAGAAGCTGATATTTAATTATGGACATTTCAATAAAGTTAAAGGTCCTCATACATTATGTCACTAGTGGCGGCCACTATCATATACTAATCAGTATATTGATATGCTTTATATCGTTTATATATATAAACAGTAAAGAGAAGTGCAACCGCAGTCGGTGGAGATTTATTACAAGCTGTGTCACGTTGTTTGTATAATTAGTTTACCAAAAAGACTTTCACCATTGCCACACAGGTAATCTCAACCCTAGTTAGAGGAATACAACAAGTACTCCCTTTTTAGACATTTACATAATTCAAATAATGTTGAACATGTACAAAAAGTGAAATTATCGAGGAACCCAGTCACCATTCCTATCAACATGCAGCTCCAACAAAATTCGGAGACTGCCTAGGCTTCGGCCGAATTGTCACTACACTCGGCGCGAAGTTATTCTGGGGCTTCTTGGTCAATCGATCGAGAACGGTTTCTTGTCAGAACCTCATCTTCGACTTTACAGTCGCCTGAGAGTATAACAAGGGTTGGCCGAGTCGTTTTATACCGAAGTATCAAACTGCCCAGAGGCTGCCCTTCGAACCTTGAGCCAGAGCGGACACAAGAGCCGCTGATTTACGTGCTGCACTAGTTCTCGGCGGCCCTAATGCAGATTCATGCACTCTTCTGAATTTTGTTAGGAATGTTTCTTTATTCTTCTTTCTTGTTTGGCAACTTGCTCGCTAGGTGACTCATCAGGATTCTTAATTCCTGGGACACTTATACAGGGTGGGGCAGAACCGATTGAGCAGTGTTGAGGCAAAATAAAAGAGTAATGGAGTTACATACAAAAGAAAGTTCATTTTCCTCGAGATAAGCATAACATATCATTTAGAATAAATATGTCTTGAATACAATATCAGGAAGATGGTGGCCGACTGGCCGTTAGCTGCAACACACTGTTGGAGACGTTCTCGGAAGTTTCCTACAGCGCGTTCACACATATGGCGAGGTATGGCCATAACCTCTGCAATAATTCATTCCCTTAGCTGTGGTAGGGTGTGAGGGCGATTTCTGAACACCCTATCTTTTAGATGTCCCCAAAGAAAGAAATCACAAATTCTCAAATCAGGTCACCTCGCAGGCCACTGTAAATCACCTTGAGACACCAGACGTCCGGGAAACATGCGTCTCAAAACATCGGGTGACAGACGGGCTGTGAGCTGTAGCCCATCCTGCTAGAACCACACGTCTCCCAATGGTTAATTTTCAACAATGTTTTCCATCTTGGGCTGCCAAGAAATTTTACAACATTGCAGCATAGCATAGCGTTCGGAATTCACAGTCACGGTTGCTACCTCCTCCTCAAAGAATTAAAAGCCTATCACACTAAATTGTGAGATGGCACACCAGACCGTTAGTTTGGGAGAATGTAGTGGTCTCTGATGGATAATTTGTGGGTTATCTTCAGCCAAGTAACGGAAATTTTTCTTACTTACAGTCCCTCAGAGGTGGAAATGCGCCTTATCACTGCTGAAGAACGCTGCGTCGGGAGCAATCTGTTCAAGCATGTTCTCACACTCGGCGGCTGGCAATGTCTGCTGCGTTCAATTGTAAATGCAAATCCCTATGCAGAATTTTCCTCAAACTGCGTGAGGAGATTCCCAAAGCAACGGCATGCCTTAGTGCAGAACGTCTTGGCGAGTGGATGACTGCTGCTCTCACCCTCTCGACATTTTCTGGTGTTCCGGTGGACCTGCGTCGTGTATGTGTGATCATGGAACGGCGTCGGCTTAGTGTGCTACCAGTTGCGTCCAACTGTCTAACACAGGACCGAATTGTGTTGAAAGGAAGGGCACCATTGAGGAAGGGCACCATTGCGTGGAATATTGAACCGCCGCCAAAAAGCTCTTTGAGTTGCAATCACAGATTGATTGTTCTCGAAAAATGAGCGCATAGCAAGCCAAGATGTTCTCCTGACCACACCATGTTGGCTACTGAAATGTGAATACTCAATACCGGAGGGGCTGGAAAAAACCACACACACCTTCATCTCCTTTCCCTGCGAGCACTGACTGCTCAATCGGTTCTGCCCCACCCTGTATTACCAGCAGGCCTATTCATAGTGTACTTCTCAGAGTCACTTGAAGGCGCTGGAAAATGTACGTCGAACACCTCAGAAGCTGGTAATAACTGTTGATCTTGTCTGCACCAGGCTATATCCATGTCGTTTAGTAACCTTGCCTGTGTAAATTCCACATACTGCAATGACACTAGATGTGTACCATTTAGGGCCACGTCGTAGGTTAAACGCTGATACAGTGTCACCAACACGATACGCAGGAATTGACGCAACTATGGCTTAGGTTGGTTTTAACAGAAGCAACAAAATTAGAATTACCAGGTTCCCTGACGGTAATGTAGTCTTCCATTAAGAACTACGCAAAGTGGTACACTGGTAGCAGAGTCTGGTCTACACCGATAATACGTGAACATGCAACCATTTTCGACTAGGGGTGGGACAAACAAGGGTACATATTTGTGCAGGCAGTTTGATATTGCTGATGTGATTCAACATGAAAACAAATATTTTTACAATACCAGATACTATATCACTGGTCTTACCAGAGATTTCATGGCCTATACACCGGGAAGCCCTTTGTGAAATTGTTCGCTAATTTTAATTCTCGAGCATTTCATCACACTCAATTTTCACTTCCTTTTTCTTAAAATGGGCTAACTATGGATATAAATTCCCAGGATATCCAAATTCAGTGTAATGTTTTAAAAGTACTACTTTCCGATTAGAGTCAGTCTGTTTTTGGACATCATCAACATTTACAAGCATTGCATTTAAATGTTAAATTATAAATATTAATTCATACGGCTCAACCGTTGAATTACACTTGGGTAGGGCATGCGAATTGTAGCGGTAGCGGTAGCGCCCGCTACATATTTAAGTAGAGATATGATTTTTTGCCGCTACAGCGCTACCGCTACATTTATAGATAAAGCATTTAGATTTTACTTAATGGTACTTTTTTAGATTTTACTCTAATTAATTTTTAGATTACTAGATTTTACTCGATAGATTTTACGAATGTAAACTGAGAGATGTCAGGCAGAAAATGATCTCTCTGGTTGATGGGAAGTTTTCTGACACAATTGCACAAGCTACCAGCAGCAGCGATGAGGAGGAGAATGCCGATTCGTTCTTTAATGAACTCCAGAAAACACGAAACTACAGTCACGTCAATGAAGAAGATCGACTAGTGAACAATTATTTTGAAAGTCCGCTACGCACCGCTTTACCTGCTCCTGAATCATTTCCTTGTAACCCGTTCCTTGATATTTTTGTAGAGTACAACACTCCAATTCCTTCTAGTGATGCTGTGGATGATGTTTTCCTTGTTAAAGGATATCCTAAAGCCAAAGCGTTCAAGCTTGTCGGATGTTCATTTTGAAATGCTGGTATTTAAAAAAGAAAGAGTTTAACGAAATGGAAATATTATTCCGTGTTGTTTGATTGCGAGTAAATGTTAGTTATTTTTATATTTCACTTTGCCTGCGACTGGTGAGTAAATGTTACAGGTATTTTTTCATGTTTCAGTTTGCTCAGTTATTTTTATGTTTCACCTTCCCTACATGGGTCTACTTTAATCTACCGATCTCAAAAATTATCCACATATAGATATAAATACAAATATAAGCTAAATTTTTTTATATGTATATGTGGATAATTTTTGAGATTGGTAGATTAAAGTAGACATCCATGTAGGGAAGGTAAAACTTAAAAATAACTAACTTTTATTTACTGTATCTAACCCGTAATAGTTCGGTTAGGTTAATTGCAATAAAGTATCATTGATATGTTATGAAGATGTTTTATTATCATTAAATGTTTATGATTAAATCCCAATAGCAGAACAATATTTATAGATCTACAATAATTTTGGGCATTGTAGCGGCTAATGTAGCGGCGCTACATTTTACTGGAGCGGTAGCGACCGCTTCAATCTAGTGGGTGTAGCGGTAGCGCCCGCTTCATTTAGAGCATGTAGCGGTAGCGGTAGCGGCCACTACATTTCAAAGTAGCGCTGCCCAGCTCTGGGTAAGACGTAAATACAACTGCTGTAAACGCGCCGAACATTTTGGAAGGATTACCACTCTTACGAGAAACCAGATTCTGAAGAGGCTTAGGGTGATTCCCGATTTCAAACCTGGATACAGTAGAAAGTGCCTATAACGCTCGCAACCAAAGACTACACTGTGGGCTTCAAGTTTAATTTGAGAGTAGTTTCTCTTGGCATTATTCAGTGACCTAGATGCAAACTGCATCGGGAGCCCGTCTGGGAGTTGCTGCAACAACACTGCATTAATCCCATAAGAAGAGGAAGCGGTTTCTAGAATAACAGGTGAATTGCTTCAAACAATTTCAAAACTGTTTCCTTATAATTGACGTTCAATTACTTGAAAGCTAGCTTCCTGCTGCGATGACCATACAAATTTTTGTTCATCAAGAGTTTGTACAAAGGTGTCATGACTGTGCTAAATTGAAGAATGAACCTGCTGTAATATTTGCACAAGTCAATGAAGCTTTGCAGCTGCTTTACGTCTGACGGAGCAGGAGCCTCTGTAATGGCCCTGACTTTATCCGTACAATGTTTTACTCCACTTTTCTCAAATACACCCAGATAGTTCGCAGAGCCTAGGAAGAAAGCTCAGTTCTCAGAATTAAGTTTCACACTCAGAGTGCTCAACTCAGAGTGCTCACACTCTCTCAGAGTGCTCAACGCCTTGTCCAAAAGTACTGCAAGATCGCCTGTACTTAAAAACATAATAAGTATATCGTCCTGGTAGACAATCACGCCGTCAATGCCAGCCAATGTCTGACAAATGGAAGATTGAAATATAGCAGGTGAGCTTGCCAATTAGACTGATATAAGAATTTGTTGGTGTTAATCATTGTGAACTTTTCAGAGTCTTCTACAAGAGGCAGTTGGAGGTATCAGCCTTACTCCCTACGCTAGAGCGCCGCTTCTATTCTTGCACGCGGTGCAGCGTCCGAGACAACGAACGGCGGACGTAGCAACGAGCAAAAACCCTGACACTACCGAATTCCCTCGATTGCGTTTTATTGGGCTCATAATTCATGCTCATTATTGATCATATATATCACGGCTGTATTCTCACAAATCTCAGATTGTTAGTCTGATTGTGTTGACAGTTCTTGGTATTGTCCTATTACTTAGCTGAAAACTTCTCTTCGTAAGCTCTTCGCAGCTTCACTATGCAAGGCAACAAGTGTTGTGGCAGTGAACATTGAGCTCAGGCACACTGCCCGCGTACTGAGGCGAGAAACTAAAGAGGGCTTCACCCATGTGGAGTGTGTTGTGGGTCAAGGGAGAGAATGATTGTAGCCTCGCTGATGTTAAGATGATTGTCTTCACTCTACATGAAGGCTTCAAGAGGCCCTAGAAAATCCTCAAGACGCCGACCTTCATCTTAACTAAGAAGGGGTACAAGCGATTTTATTTTCCCGTTAGGTCTTCCTGAAGAAAAATAAACAATTGAGCTTCGAGTAAATACCCCTGCAAGATCTCCATGAACCGCCAATCATGCGCAGCCCAATTTGACGCCTCACGTTCTACAACCCCCAAGAGGAGCTAAAGAAGAAGCTCCTGGCAGCAGCTGGCGTCAGCTTCACTCCCTGCCCGAGCGTCGAGCATCTACTTGCGCGCGGTGCAGCGTCCAGGCAACCAGCGGCGGACGTCGCAACGAGCAAGAACTGTCGGCCACTGCCAAATTCCCTTCACAATGATTTACTTGATTAAGAGGCATAGGCTTACTTGCGACTCTTTTTCAATTACTGATATTATTTATCAAAGCTATATTCTCATAAATGTCAGATCGCGTAAGCTGTCCTTGGTCTTTTTCTAAAACTTGGCTGAAATCTTCTCTTCATCAGCTCATCGCAGCTCACTAAGAATGGCAACAGGTATTGTGGCAGTCAACATTGAGCTCGCGCACACTGCCCGCATGTTCAGGCAAGAGACGAAAGAGGGCTTCGCCAACGAGTGGAATGTACGGGTTAATTGGGAGTATGATTGCAGCCTCGCTGATCGTTGAGGGCCCAAGAGAACCCTCAGGACGCCTCTTTTCATCATAACTGAGTAGGGGTACGCATGATTCTATTTTCCTGTGGATGTTTTCCTTAACAACGGGAAGCAAATTAGGTTGGAGTATGACCTTTCTCTGCAAGATCTCCATGAACCGCCAACCACGCGCAGCAAATGTAAACGCCTCACGTTCTACAACCCCCAAGAGGAGTTAAAGAAGCTCCTGGCAGCAAGAGGCGTCAGCCTCACTCGCTACGCTAAGGTTGCGCCTCTACTTGGGCGCTGTGCAGCTGCCAGACAACGAGAGGCGGACGTGTCAACGAGCCCGAATCGCCTACCACTTCCGATCAAATTTCAAAAGTCTATCGTTAATTTCACTATACACTAATATCGACTTCTCAGTGAATGTGAGGGGAAATAATTACATTTTGGTTCCTAAAATAGCATTAGGAGACTTGCAATTATCGAGCGGCAGCTTGCGATGACTTGCCGTTACCACATCGATGCTACGGGTAGTATTCGCAAAGTTATTTGAAGTTTCAGCGACAGCGTCATGAAGGCGACTCGAATATTCGCCAGGGGTAGATGCTGTCATCTTTAAGGAAATTGGCTGCGTAGTCTGCTTTGATCAGTTTCTTCAGGAGCAGCGGAGTCGTCTCCGGGATATATACGATTAGGATAGGTGTGGAGGTGACACAAGAATCTCCACGGCCCCCTAATCGTCCGCAAGCGATCCTGAATCGAGCAGTTATTCAAACTACAATGCCTAGATTCATGAGGCCCAACCAATTATCTCCCAGCAAGGATGAGCTAGCAATAATGTCGCAAGCCTACTCCCAAAAAGAATTCGTTGCTAGTGAGCGCACAATGACTTGACCTAGAGGTTGCCGCCACGTACGACAACTTTAAAAAAGTTCGCGGTTGCGTACAAGCGTCCTCATGGTGCTTCACTCGGTAGTTTATGTATAATTCAAGTTGAAAATCAAGTTCCCGGAGAGTGATTAACGAAGAGAGGGGTAATTAAGGCGGAACAGTCACTTGCCCAATCAATGTCTGCCTACGGCTCCACATCTTATGCACTTCTATGACGATGCAATGTTACCCCAGGTACCTTGTTCATTCCGCATCGGCGAAGAGACTTGCATCGTTTCGAGCCTGTAATTTGCTGGATTTACAAGACACAGTTCGGAGTCTTCGACTCTTCGCCATCTTCAACTTGTTACAAGATTTTGGCACATTATCACTATCAGGAAAATTTTATTTTCCACGAGCAGCGAGGCAACAAGTCTGGTGATTGCAAATCATAAACAAAAACATCCCTGATAGCCTGTCACGATAGCAGCCGGAATATCCAACATGAGAAGTTCATGAAGAATTTAGCGTAAGATTCGAATACTATTGTCGGGCTTCTGCATACTAGATTAAAATGCCATCGCAGCCCCAACACCGGATTTATTCACACCGTAAGACGAAATTAGTTGAGCTTACAATTCTTCATATTCGACGTCGGTTAATAAGCGTGGTTTCCCACATACATTCAGACTAAGACGAACCTTTCCTCACATCAACCGCCGCCAGTTTGACACTATGCGCAAGAAATCTAAACCGTTGCATAAATTCTTCGACGCTTTCCAAGTCATGCTGGAACATCTTTGTGAAGTCAGTCATCCTCGTCCCCAGTCTGCCAGATGATGTCACCGGACGTTCGCCGCTACCTCTTATCGCGTCGAAATTCTTCGAACAGCCCCACGGCCAGCCGCCGGGAACTATCTTGAACAATTACGCTGACTTTGGTAAAAGTTTAATATTGCACTTTATTGAACTGGGATTCCGTCAATTAAAAGTTCGGTATACACATTTAACCCGTAATTATTTCACCAAGGAACCGTTTAAACAGGCACGTTTAAAATTTCAATCTAGAGTGACATCAGGTTCATGACCGAAACAGTTCAATTAATCACTCACGGCACATCTACGATTCTACCGTCAAGCCCCGTCTACACGCCGATACCTATCGTTAGTTTTGCACGTCATGCCAAAGTTTGACCGACAAGACGGAAGACTGACGAGCGTAGACACTATGCTTCCTTTCAGTATTGTGCGCTCTCGGCAATGGGGGAGCTAGTGCTGCTCGCTGCAGTGATCGCAGTTTGTGCCACCAAAATTAGGTCAAAGCGGTGCAATCGTACGCGGTGATCCCGAAAATGGTTTAAAATTTACCACAATGAGGGTCGATTGACACCATCCGTACCAGCACCTGACCGCATTGACGACTTCATTTCGGCGCATTCTCTCCGATTTTGTTAGTTACTACAAAGTCTTTGTTTGCTGTAGGATTTAACTTGTTTGCACTCGGCAATCGAGCCACACGCTCCGCCTTGTCGGTCAAATCTGGCATGACATGCAAAAATGATGCAAGACTGACTGATAAGTTTGAGCGTGTGGACGGGGCTTTAGGGGCAAAGAAACACCGTGAACTGTTTATGGAACGGAGTGAGTTTAGGCAATAACCTCACATAGAGCTGGCGCGACACAATTGACTAGTGACTAACCAACTCCCACTGTCTCCCAGTCTCTCAGGTCTCAGCCGGAACGCAGCCGTACAACAGATTTCTGCACCAGTCAGCCCTGAAAAGAACGCCTAGCCTATTTCCGGATGACCACCAATCAGCCGCGTATTAACCCTGCAGCCAATAAACAGCCCATCTCATTTTGCTTCAAATATTAGGAGCTTTACGACACCATATTGAGAAGCGAATAGCCCAGAGAGTAATGGTTGTCCACTGCTGAACATTGCATCGAATTATCACTTCATACCCTGACTTAAGCTCGAACTGTAACTTGCGGACAACGGACTGCTACTAGTTCGAACTGCATGCATCCTGCCGTGCACCACCAAATGGTCACTTTTAGTTCACAACATCTGGGGTTAGGTTTCAGAAAGCATAGTTTTGTTCCAAAATTTATCGTCGTACGATGCGTGGCCGTTCGACCGTAGGCTGATTCGACACACGAGGCAGATACGGACGGCTCCGGCGCGCTCCGTCCGTGTGATGTAGGAGGGATGACGATAGTCCATTCGATGCAAGGCAGTGGTGGTCTCCGACAGGCGTCATGTCTCAGCCGCTTAGACCTGACCCTGCAATGTCGCTACCGCTGAAGTCAGGTCCGACATCAATTTTACTAAGGCGGCTACGCTATATGCGGCATTCGGTATTCACAGCAAATCAATAAATTAAACGCGGCTAATAGTGAACGACTTCCTCCGTTCACAATGTAACCCCAAGCTGAACAGTGGTGGGCGAAAGAGTAAAGTGAGCAACCGCGGTCGGTGCAGGTTTATTACGAACTGTGCAGCGTTGTACAATTGGTTACGACAAAGACTTTTCCTATTGCCACACAGGTAATCTAAACGCTAGTTAGAGGAAAACCAAACTACATTTGTCTCAATTTGACAGTCGTGAGACGCATCTTGCGTAATTTTCTCGTGAATTACGTACATGCACGCACTTAATTACGTCAATATTATTCTTGATGATCAGGATTGGGAAAAACGGATTCACTATAGGCCTACATGAGACGGACGCTTAGCGCAATGATAGTGGTTATCCGAAAGTGGGCGCTGCTAAGTCTCGGGTTCGAAACTTCTGCGTTGGTTCGAAAAGTTTTCCTTATCACGTGGAAGTAGACAGATGTCGGAGCTGATGCAAAAAGTATGTCCGTGGGCGAACCTCATATACCTGTTATCTCATCGAAACAGCACTGTGTGAAGATCATTATTGTTTAATATGGCGCGGAGAAGCATCATAAAATTTTCAACTAAATATCGATTGCTGTGTGGTGATGTGGCCTGCAACTGACTTATTTTTTGTCATCGCATGCTCAATTTTGCCATTTCATGCAGTTTCAGGTTCGAAGGAATCAACACAAGAAATCTAATAAACTCGTTACTACGATGATTTGGAAGTTGATGGGAATAATAAATTACGAGATAACATGCGCATAAGGAAGTTTTGTTTGGCAGAAATGCGATTCTTTAATTGTTTTAATTTTGGAATAATGACACTTTTGTATGCTAAATCTACAAATTATCGATTCAGTAAAGCAATATCACAGCCGAACAACAAACGTTTTCAACTGAATCTATACATGGAATCGAAAACACATTTACTAGTGGTCAGTACTCGTGTCATTGGCATTTAATCTTAAAAAGAAACATCTGCCGGGGAGCTTATCTGCCTAGCCTGAGATGTTGGAGAGCCTTCACGATAAAGCCGGTCGATGTGAAGACATTTCCAGAAAATCTAAAATTCATGTGATTGTTAGCAGCTCGAGCGCCTGGTATTATATTGATTCCAAAGCAAGAGGAAACTTATAAATTTATAAATTTTTCGAACAAGTGAAATTATTAGCTTTAAGCATTACGATGCTAAAAATGAAAAATATGATGTCCAACAAGATTGTAGCCCGTGGGTTACGTGGGCAGAACGTATTATTTTTTTGCTCAGTGTGCCATGAAAGTCAAATGCATTGATATGTACATCCCTGATAGGATTTCTGAGGTTTTCATACGCCTTTTCCTCCGAACCGGGCATATCTTAGATAGAAAAACGTCAAAGGAATGTTAGAATTACGTTCCTTTGATGAAAATTTTATTTATCTATTCAAATCTATATTGAAAGTTTCGGCATTTATAATCACTTTTAATTAACTGTAATTAACGAGACTTGCATTTCTAGTAGAGCCCAGGCACGCTGATAAGAATTAATTATCATGGATTCAGTGCATCAGCAGCACCCGGCAGTACGCACAGCAAAATGAATGGATCATATTGTCCAGATAGTGAAACACGTTCTCACCCAGAGCACGAATGGAGAGCGGACATAGCACAGATATTTCATTTAGCTGTGCCAAATTAGGCTAAGATGACCTACACAAGGACAACAAATGTACCGTCATTTGGACAACGTCTCATTCATTTCTAGATGACTGATCAGGAACAAGAAACCATGACAAGGGCGCCGCTTCAGCCGCACTTACGTCAATTATTTCCGTCAAATTTTTATTATTAACTACGGTAACATTTCCAATCGGAAGGCACCTCTCATAGGAGTCAAATACTTAACAAAATTTGGGGACCGCCTAGGCTTCGGCCGAACAGTCACTTCACTCTGCGCAAAGTTATTCTGGGTCTGCTTGGCCAGTTTCTGGTCAGAATCTCCTTTCAGAATTTAAAGTTGCCTGAGAGTATGACAAGGGTTGGCCGAGCTGAGTCATGCCGAGCTAGTAGAGTTGCCCAGAGGCTACCCTTCGAATCCTGAGCCGAAGCGGACATAGAGAAGCTCATTTACGTGCTTCCCGAGTCCTGGGCGGCCCTAATGCAGCTTCGCTCATGCCTCTAAATTTTGATTCATGCCTCGTGATTCATCATATGTAGCCGGATGTTTGCGTTTATGGGTTATATAAAAAATCAAGTCAACAGTCTCCCTGGAGTCGAAGCGAAAATCAGAAATGCACGAATGAATATCGCGCTAGTATGATGAATACGATCCTTGATCGTAATCAAATTCAAATCAATATGTGTAAGGTTGTTAGTTACAAATTAGAAGACGCCAAAAGGAAAGCGTTCTTACGAGACTATACCGTGCATTAGGTCAGTCGTCAAGAGAAGGTCGTACCGTGAGCAACCCATTTCTAGGCCTAGTTGACCTCTTGAACCACTCTCTTGCTGTGCCATGAGTCAACTTACACTGCCTTTATTGGTGAGCTGCTATATTAGACCAAATGTACCCTAGCAATAAATTAGCTATTTCTGTTTCATGTAAATTGGTTAAAAAGTGATCCTATATAGAATGTTATGCAAGTGCTCAAGTGAGTAATATCAGTCAGTATGAAACTATTTATTTCCAATATAGGGTTGCGGGTCACGAGAGTAAGCTGCCTCCGGGACCGTGTATTCCAAGTACTTGTTTGGACGGATCATCACGTGCTCACTGGAACAGGGACGTGCAACGACCTCTGTCATCCATTGTGACCTATTTGATTGGGCACTCATCTTGTGTGATCATTCCATTGTTTCTAGCAATACCGTTTCTTTATTGTTCTTGTTTATTAAATTAGTTTTGGTGGCTGATGTTTGTTGCACCCGAGTAGCGAACCCGATGAAGTGGAAGACTGCATTACAAAATGCTCATGATAAATCAATTATTCGAATGAAGAATTCAATGAAATGCACTTGGAGAAAGCCCCTTGATGGGCATTCCACGCACGTTTGTCCGTTTGAAGGCGGGAGAAATCAGCGCAAATGTTATGTGTAAAAGCATTTATCAGATTTGGTATAAAGTTTTTCTAATCAAAATCGTTCATTTACATTTTTTGCACTTCTTCTTTACGAGTCCTCATGCCGATATATGTAGCTTAATTTTATTTAGGTAATTACATTACTAATTGGTTTGTCCGTTTGATGTTAAGAAGAGTTTCATCTGCACTCCTGGGGCCGTACTATCAAAAATAGTTACGAGTTTGCAACTCTGTCAACCAATTACGGACAGCTTTTCAAACTAAAACCACCAATCACAGTCGATAAATCGACCGCTACGTGTACTTAATTAGACCGCTACGTGTACGTGAACAAGTTTTGATAGTATGGCTCCATTAGTCTTCGTCATTTTATCAAAAAAAGTTCACTCGAATTGTTTTGACACGTAGTCTTCGTTATGATTTTTGTTCAACGGATAATCGTGGCTGCTTCTAGTCGTCAAACGTTCTGATATTTTTAAATGAGCAAAGATCCTTCAATTAATCTGATTCATTATTAAACTAAACTTCTTTAGACGCAAGATGAAAATGACATTTATCGTGTCAACCCTCATTTCTCTTAACCTACTAAGATATCAACGTTCCTGGTTTGTATGTCTATATTCTGCTGTTCTTAAGCAAGGCATATTTGTTCGAGCAAAAAATAAACTGATATTTTTTCTTCGCTTCGTACGAGCATCTCAGCCTACGATGACAAGCTGTTTGCGAAATGAGAACGCCGTATCAACTTCCCTGGAGCGCGCGCCACAAAAACAACTTTGCTCACAAAACTTCGGTGATCGCAGACGGGCCGCGACCGGGGTTCCGATTTTCAGACTTCCCTTTGCGGCATGTCGGAAAAATCCGGACATTTTCACATGAGAGAAATTGGTTTATGAAGCCGATGCCTGAGAAGAAGAACATTTTGGTGCTGCCCGAGATGGCGACCACAACTAGATGGTTCTAGTGTTTAGGTTGAAAATTAATGAAACTGTCGGTCATGGCTGCGTGGCACATGTGAAAGAGTCAACGTAAGATGCATCGAAAGTGTAAAGGTATTTTCCATTAGACGATATTCCCTCAACAATACGCATAAATTTCATGATTTTAGAAAAAAAAAACTAGTAAAGACGTTCGATAAAGTTTACCTATACACATATTTCCAACTACAATCACAAATTCAGTAGCTGTGCAAAACTAACGGTGACTTCGTACCAGGCGTCATTAAGATCAAGGTATTGAATTATCGATTTATGCCCTCGAAAGACGTACATAGTAACTATAGGTGACTTAAAGTGGCTGAATTTGAGGGGTCGAGGACAATTGATTGATCGAGTGCAATATTTGCGTTCATTAAAGCTTTACTGAAATCAAACTAGTTTTTGGGTAGATTTAGGTTGCTGAGGACGCATCCCGACAAAAATGGTTCAATATCTAACAAGGTAACTTATTAGTTAAATATTATACCAGAGCACTTATTATCAAACAATTTCATTACATAGGATTTTGATAACTAAGTATATAGGACCGCTTATTGCCAAACAATTTTTTCGTATAACATTTCTAAATAATTATAAAAGTGCAATTCTCTCCAGCTTTGCCACAATCAAACGAAGCCCTCCAAACTTCTCTCGCTTGCCCAATTCCAATTAAACGGAAGTTTCAATTGTTCTTCCGACAGCTTTTTTTGCGGTTAAATTCAGGTGCAACAAAGCAAACCATGTGCTCGAAAAAGCTGAAAAAATTTTTAGAAAGAGATTTCTCATGAAAAACTTCGGAATCTTCTAAAACAACCTGCGCAGAAACAGCAACGACAAACCTGTTAAATTCGCATGTTCAATGCATGTAGATGCGTTTCCGCAACGTCAGAGATCATTGCATTACAGAAATCATTTGAAAAATTTTCCATAGTGAAAAATTTTCCACCCTCCAGAAAGCTATACAATCACAAGCTTCCAGCGGTCCCCAGCAATTTATTTGAGGAAAAGTTTAATCACAAAAATTTATACAGGTATATATGGAACACTTATTAACGCAATGCAAAACTTGCGAAATAAGTTTTCCTGAGATTTTGATGAAAAATTATAGAATATTATGTTTCAACCTTCATTAATCTTAATAATTTAAATGATGCAGCCAGTCGTGCGAATTATATCAGGACAAGTCGACTGAGCCACTAGAATGCACTCACGATTGATACGAAACGCGTAAAAAATGCGTAAAAATTCTACTACTGCACCTTGAATTCTGTCAAATTGACGGAAATTATTGTATTCTATCGCTCGATACGAATGAGCTTACTTTTTACTTTGATGATGAAAGATTCCATTTAAAATATATCGGAAATCTAAACTATAATTAAGTTATCAGGATATAAATCTGATAGAATTATTTAGTGCCCCTATAACAATACAATATTCTTTCTCATACCAGACCTCAACGGTTAATTTTAAGTAAAAGATCATGCTGTGTGAAAAAATTAGACTATAATTTACGAAGTGCACTGCATGATCGTGGCACTACGCTAGAATGCAAAATCAATCCAAAGATCATTACGCGAGATAATGCAAGAGTTTATCACCGCTAATCAGTGTGTGTGGACTGGCATATTTACACTAAAGTATGAGCTTTGCTGTGAATAATTCTGGGCTGCTCAGCTTGGTGCTTCAGTCTCGGATTACCGGCGTGCAGTGCAATTAACAGGGCAAGTATTTTTCGCTTGGTTTTACGTGGAAACCGGAAAATTAAACATTTTATTACAATCAATATCTAAGTATATTAAAAATAAATTCACATTCGCTTCGTTTATTTATTTTTCTTCATTTATTATCTTGATGCATCGAATAATTTTTCTGTAAACTCTTCAGTACGCTTTCGACGTCGAAAAAAAAATCAATTGCGAAATATTCTCATTAACAGCCAGCACGAATGCTCGAATGCGCAGTATCGCGTATCGTTTGTTAGATATCACGTCGCATACGGGGTATCATGTATCGTATTTGATCATCACACTTTGATGATTTTTGTAAATTGTTTAGGAGTAAAATAAACCCAGCAATGCTTACGCTTGGGACCTAATGCGAGCCATGGCAGTCCATAATGCAGAAATATAATAGTGTGTTGCAATTAATTGACATCGAACTTACCTCAGAGAAGCTGATATTTAATTATGGACATTTTAATAAAGTTAAAGGTCTTCGTACATTATGTTACTAGTGGCGGCCACTATCATATACTAATCAGTATTGATCAGTATTATATCATTTATATAAAGTGAGACGCAGTTAATTATTCTTCACTATCTGACTATAGGGCTGAAGGCTAGCATTACAGCATTTAGGACGAGGAAGGTACTGGTTACATCATTACCTCATGTGGATACAAAAACCAATGCCATTCAGAGGCGTTTTATTTGACCTTACACTTGTAACTTTTAAACCTATGAAATTTTAATTCTCTGACAATTTTTTTGCATTTTTAATTTGTAAATTCAATTATTTATTTCAAAAATGTTCTCAAAATTTACTTTATTTCAAAAACCACAGTGAAGAGGTTCTGATTTGATCGTCGTTTGTAAAATTTCCGAAATAATATGAAATTCAATCCCGGATCCCAGGGAGCAAAGCTTGCTTAGCAAGTTTGCTCGTACGTTCACTTTGTTTATTGCAAATTTTGGGTACGGAATTGTAAGAAGCACTTAAACTCAGACCATTTATTTGCACTTGAACGTCATCAATAGGCTGCATTATTCTAATACAATCCAGCAATTTAAGTTAGAGTTCAAGCATGGAATGGGAATTTCATAGTCGCCTTAAGCCGCTTTGCTCGTGAGAGGTCAGCGCTGGACGCGAGTTATTAAGTTCAATGCTGGTGATTTTGCGAGCGAAAGGCGCATTCCTAAATTTTGTGAATAAAATGGATATTAGGTTTCACTTTCGATGCATGTCGACGAACGCATGTACGTCCATAAAATGCGAATTATCATTAATGCTTGTTTGAAAATTGAATCCTACTTTCGTTAATTTTTCCGAAGGAAAAGTGAAGATCCAAGTGAAATATATAACAGCGAATAAATAAGTTACAGCTCAATTCTCGTTATTTGAAGCAATGCGGAAATGTTTAAGAAAATTTTGACAAATTATTCGCGAGATATTCATCATACGAATTGGGTGGGTATCATTATGAATTAGATGTAATAGCACGAGCAGTATATTCGTTAGATAAAAAATATTAATGTAAAACCACCAAGTCTTGTTATTATCCATCACTAGGATTTCTTCCAGTAAAATGTCTATTCATGGATTATTTCAATATCTGAATATGTGAATATTTTAGATCAGCGGTTGTACATCGTCTCCACTGTTTAATTTATTATCATAGTTTCGATTTCCGAGAAACTACAACATCATTTAAAAATAGTACAGCAATAAATTAATGTTAAAATATCCTTTATTTTGTTTATTGTATTTCTCTTGATCGTAATAGTCAGTTTTTAAATGAAAATAATATAATGATGCATTGGTGTTCAGGCTGATTACTGGTATCCAGTTCAAAAAAATTTTCATATCAGAGTGGGTTTATATTCACGTGAAAAATTCATTAATTGATATAAAACCGGTTAGTTATATTAATTCATTTCAATAGTTGGCTGGGTTTCCTTCCTTAATTGGAGTAAGTATTTTTTCCTTAGCTGAAAAAGTGGGTCGGTGTTATACTTCAATGAAGGGAATGAATGGATGAGTTTTGTTCCTCAAGTGATATAATTAGATTTTAAAGAGGGTGAGATGTGTA
Source organism: Hyalella azteca (assembly GCF_000764305.2). NCBI lineage: Eukaryota > Metazoa > Arthropoda > Malacostraca > Amphipoda > Hyalellidae > Hyalella > Hyalella azteca. The sequence continues at coordinate 104,743 of NW_025937486.1, read as the reverse complement.
CCTTCATGCGAATTAGAAAGTCCCCTTCAAGTCCCCTTCAGAAAGACTGGCTTAGAAAGTCCCCTTCATCCAAAGCCAGTCACAAGACTCCCGGAAAGTAGATGATTGACGAGCAAACCTCCTCCATACTTGACGAGATTTATTTTATGGGCAGCGATGTTTACTCCACTCACGCGTGGCAATGAAGGCGAATTTCCGATAGCAGGTCGCTATAAAGCTTGCCGACGCCCGCGCCCTGACATTCAGTGCAATCCTCGAGATCAGGGCTGCACTTGGAGGGAAAAAGTATCATTCAGGTTCAAGTTCTTCAAATGAATTATAAACTTATTTATTGAACTTGTGATAGATATTTTTGTTAGAATTGTTATTAAGATATTTAAAGTAACAAGATTTCAGTTCAATATTAATTTCATTGACCTGCTCAAACTAGGTAATGCCAGAGATATTCTACAGTGAGTACATCCATAACTATTCAGTGATTCTTAATATGCTTAATATATGTACACATATATGATAAATATTTATGCTGTTTTGAACTCTCACGGCACTAGCTTGTGTAGTAGGAATTCCATCTAAATAAAATATATTGGAACATAATATATGTAATTGCAAATGTATTGATAAATATCAATTTACTAGAGTTTTCAGTTACTTGAAGAAATGATTGCTGGAAATCTCATTTGAAAACTGTTGTAATTATTGCAAGAAAGTTCAAATAACGTACGTTATATACTGAAAATATAATAAAAAATGAAGTTTTTACTTTGTTTTGCTTATTATACTCGGTTGCAGAAAAAAAAAGAACGGCAGTGACACTATATTATGACCAGCTTGTACGGTGATGGGTCCCAAATTCTCCAATTGAGAATCCATGGTCAGAAAATGCTCAAATGGTGGATATATGTATGTATTTATACACTCAGAAAAACGAGCAAGACTTAATTCAAATAGAGATGCGCTTGTCGTCATGGTGTGGGTCATCCTAATCCAGTTTGGCCCTTCAAAAGAGTGTATCAGTGCTGTCGCTCTCTGCTCCTGCTGTTGGTAGGAAAATGTGCGATTATTAGGTTAATGTAACCAATTAATTTCCATGAAAGTAGAAAAATCATCAGAGAACTACGACCATCACGACGAACAATCACGACCTTCAGTAATATATGGTCATAAAAATAATATAATCTGTAATTTATATTATATATTTTAAATACCTTCCCTTTGGTCATTGATGGACTGCCCATCTCCCAGCACTCAACCCAAACGACGTCTCTTGGCACTCGAGGCCGGCCAATTAAAGGCCAAGATGCCAAAAAGGCCAAGACGTTTGGCCTCTTTCCGCCCCACGAGGGCCTGATCTCGAATGCTGAGAGCCTTAACCGGCCAGACGAGCGGATGATACCCAACCTAAAATAACGCTGTTAACGAATCACAAATGGCGAAGAATTTTCTGTATTAGAAAATTGTTTCAACACTTTAAATATTCTGTGCTTTAACAATGTAACGATTGAGGTATTATCCCTTCTGAGATGAAACCTATTTACATTCTTGTACGAGATAATGCAGTGTTATTTTGATATCATTTGGAATTATTCATCAAATTCTTCAAATTCAAGTTTAACCGAAAATGATAGATGGAGGATAAATTTTTTGGCTTTACACATATATAACTGAGATAACTTCCCTACTCGTACATTGTTAAATAATAAAAGTAAATATTTATAGACCACAAATGCTTGATTTTTTCTGAAAGTTGCATTAAGTCTGCATATCAGAATAAGACGCATTGCATAAACGTGTGATATTGCATCGGGTTTGGAATTGTGAAAGCACAATTCCAGTCACAGTGGATAATTTCATTTCATCGAGTGTCTAATTCCAACGTTGTAGTTACAACAACTATATGGAGTGCGCCTTCAATCGTAACTGTACGAGTACATAAATTCCTTTTCACTTTGGAGAGAAAAGGAGACAAGTATAATATTTTCAAAATCCGACAAAAACATTTTATTTTCCCTAATTCTATACTGCGACAGTCAAACAAACCTTTTAGGATCAATACAAAAATAGCTCGAAAATTTTTCTCATCGGCTTTTTTATAGTGCTTAGAACTACGTTGCTGTCAATACAAGTAGAAAATCAGAGGCTGCATTAAGGTACTCAAACGAGGGTATAGCTACCTGCCGGCTCGACCAATATATATATATATATATATATATAGGCCACAACTCCTTAATTAGATATGTTACTCTACGCGCCCAATTGTGTAGAGGTCTTGGATTAAACTTTTTTGATTGGTATAATTCTAGACTTTTAATAAATTTATATGTATTGTGAATCTATTACTAAGAACTGGAATTGTTGGTGAGTTCGAATCGAAAATAAGTATAGCGGACATTAAGTAAACAGAATGAATGCGCATTTCCTGCAATACGGTTGCAGGAAAAGCATCTTGATTTCAGGATTATGATATTTGGTTACTCGTCGTCATCTTTAAATAATTTGTGTAAAAATCTTGGGAGGAAATTCTATATAAAAGCTGGAATAAATTCTAGCACAAGATAATAAATTAATGAGCGTTTTCTAGCACTTACGAACGCAAGTCTCTTATGAATTTACGAGAAATGTTGTTGATTTTTTCCAGTCTATACCAGAACATCGACACGCGATCGTAGCTAGTGTGGTTTTAATGAGAAGTGTATATTTGTTTTTTTTTTTTGCTCACTAGGTCGAAAATTGCACTTGCGGTGTTCATTTATGGCAGAGATGATAAAATTAATTATCCGGCTATATCAAAGCAAATATTTCAATTTCGAAATCTTCCAACATTGCTCTTGTGCCCGAGGAATTAAAGTTGATTCCATGAGTGTACCCGTGGAATCAACTGAATGTAAACATGAGTGGAGTAATATATTGTAAATCTTGAAATTACTCATGAAGTCAAGTATCAATTAATATCTCATAAAATTTGCTATAAAAAGTCAGTTACAAAACTAAAAAGATACATAAAAATACATCGCATTGATATTTATGTAATATTTCTGGAGTTTCGTTATTCCAGGTATCATAACGTTTCACAACACAGAGTATTGATATATTCAATTGTAACAAGCAAACATACCTGAAAATATAAACTAGGATCATTTCTGCATTCAATTTATTTATTTTCTTCGATATCCTTAGACAACTCTCCCTCCTCGAGTATTCTTGAACATTAGCCATAGGCTGGTAAACATTTATTATAATATATTCAATGCAACAAAAAAATGGGAATATCAAATAGCGAAGTTGTTTAAATGAACGTTTGATTTTAACTAAAAACATAGATCGAAAGTTTTCTACTACAACATATATTGATATTTTTTAACTTGAAACAATACGGAAAAGTAATGCTCGCAAATTTCTACTACACAAATGTTTGCCGGTGCATCCATCTCTGGTAAAGTCAATTATCGTAAAATCTGAGTGAGAATCGTCTAAAATTTCTCCCCTTGGAAAGTAACAATTTTAACTAAATGCTTGCAATCTATTTCACAATGAAGAGTAAATTTCCAATCGTTGCGACGATGAGTTTCAATTACTTAAGTCGACCCCTAGCGATGCCTCGGTGTGGTTGAGTTGTCTATTAGGTGGAAAAGTTAAAAATTAAAAATACGTTGAACATTACTTTGAATAAATATGCTATATACGTTGAATAAAATAAATATATACTTTATATACGTTAAATGAGTTATATCTTGAATATAAGAAAGGCATCGATCGGTTTCGTAATTAAATGAAGAACGATATTTAAATTTCATTTATTGAAGAACTATTTAAAAGTGTATGAAATTCACAAATCTACAAAAAATGCAATAAATTTATAAATAAAAAGTTTTCATGCTCTGCACAATTTTACCAACGACAGTATTTTCAAAATACGAGATAAATTTCTTGATATGCAATTTTCGCACTTGGTCCGTACACAAACGGCATGATTATTATTATTATTATTATGATTATTATTGACCTAACTTATTGAGGCTTTGACTACTTTATTATGCCGACATCAGGTTTAGTGGAGTAACTCATTGATATTTTTCTATGACGTAGCAATGCGCTGCAAATTTTACCTATGCAAGATGCTCTTAATTCAATTGGAGGATGACCCAACAACAGGGGCTTGAAGTGCATCGTTATTTAGACAACGCCTCACTCATTTCTCTTTAAATGAAAACCAGTCGACCGAACACTGAAGAGACAATAAGATTAATTCAAGAATGTTTTAATAGGTTTACACAAAGTTATCTCGATACGGATTCGGATAGAGATAAAGGCATACAGGCCCGGTTTATATAAGTAAATCACGCCCTGTTATTTAGATATTTTCCACATTTCAAAAGACTGAACTTGGATGATATTTTCAATCTTAGCTCTTAATAGAAGGTCCGGCTAAGAAAACAAAGGCTTTATTTGTTTTCTTAACTTGCTCTTATCTTAACTATAAAGGCTCTAAGTTACTTACTATTAACTTTAAATAGTGTTTCTACTTTGAAATGGTGCTTACTTTCTGAGTTAGTTAAATGGATAAAGTTTATCTCAGTCACAAAATAAATAAATTTTCGAGTGTCTTTTCCAGTTAGAGTATTAGGTACTTCAGTCCGAAGTACGATAGTTTGTTTATTTGAATTTATGATCATAATTTATCAAGTGGACGAACAATCCCGGTGATTGTTTCCGTTGTATTTAATCAGCCTCACCTACATAGAAATTATTGTAATTCCCCGCCATATTGCTTAGTCTCATAAGGTATTTTATTCACAGCCTCCCTACAAAGCCGCCGAGGATCTGTTTTGGCGCACGCAGGAGCAATGGCGGGAAAGCAGCGCTGAGTTACGGGCCATAGATTGAAAAGTTCTTCAAGGTACGAGCCGAGGCAGAGAAAGCACCAAACTTGGCCTCATATTTGTGATGAACGCGGCAAGGCATCACATCGGATAAGGAATTTGATGATAGCGATCAACTTATTGCGGCTTTTCTGCACCACGATTTGATATCCTGCGAGAACAGCGGATTTTCCTTTTTGTTCGATGGTAAAACGAAGACTGATTTTCAATTAATGAGGCTGGATGGAAATGGAGCTGAGCTGAAATGGACGAAATCAAAACTGAGAGGTTAAAACAATAATAACAAAGGAAGAAAACTGAGAAGTTAAAACAACAATACAAGCAAGTGCGCCGGGTATATCGGGACATAAAATGATGACTTACCTCACGATGTCGTTCGTTAACACATAATTGTTAGGGATAGAAAATGCTCAAAAAGTTACCTCACAGTCTAATTAAATATCGCCTGATTATTTACAATGGTAAGGATTGTCATGAGCCCATATAATCAGTTCCCTGATATAGTTCGCCTGTCCAGTAGACGGTAGAGTGTTCAGAGTGAGTAGAAAAGAAATAAGAATGAGAAGTTTTATCTTAGCTGAAACTGTTCGAACCCTGGCGCTGAAAATATAGCGGCTACTATTTATATTGTTCCACAATTCTTATATTGTCTAGTATTATTTTAAACTATATTTTAAAATATTCATGTATATATGAGGCATTGAAAAATGAGGATTTAGATTTAGAAATTGGAATGTTATTAGCACTCTGACAGCGCCTAAAATCCTAATATATGCATTTACAAATAAGAATTACAAGTTTACGCTAAAATAAGAACGTAATTACAATGCGGTTTCTAATCAAAGTTTTCGTTTATACAAGTATTTCTTTAATAATCGGACCCTGATTCCAAAATTATTAACAGGACCCGGGATGTCAAGGTTCGGGATGATATGATTCAGAATAACTGGATTTTGAAATTTTAGGTATACACTATTCAACGTAACTGTTTGTATAAGATGTAATACTGTTAAATTGTCTCCGCGTTCCCGGGCATCAATAATCTTTGCCAATTTAGAGTCTCCTATTCGAAACCCCAACTTACAAAACTTCGTAACTAATAATAAATTATTTGTATAAAAAAACACAATTTAAATCTGCAAATATAACTGCTGGTTTGCACTGTTAGAATTTAATAATTTAAAATCGATCTTAAACTCAAATTTCAATTTTTATTCTAATCAATTGCTCCAAGTTTTGAAATGTACTACTATTCCGCCACTAAAACACTTTTTTACGACCAGGCAATATCCAATGTCTTGGAGAAGGACCCCAACAGTTAAATATGTACGATTTTCCGAAATTTCTCACCGTATTTCTTACATTAGAAAAGTTTATATATTTCCCAATGTAGAATTCCCCAAAAATATCACAGATTTTAATTTTACTCCCAAAGTTCAAATTAATGGAATTCGAGTCGTGAAAAAGCACACTACATAAGCAACTAATTGGCTTCCTGTAACTTAGATTACACTTTGAAACTAGCGGCCGCTCAAGTCTCCTAATTACTGCGGGCCATCAGTTAGGCCGAATTTTGCGGTAAACGCGAGTGCACCGAATACGGCCTAAATAAACAGATTGAACACCGATTACATCACTAGCATTGAAGATATTGCATTGATTGAGGAAACAATGTATCAAACTTGATAAGAAAGTAAAAAATAAGGAATTTCTGGTATAAATCTTAATATTGATTATGAAAAGAGGCAAATTCTTAAGCTTAACTTGATACGAATAATAAACAATAGGAAATAATGCTGATTGGTTATCGTTACACAATACGACTCACGTACCATATGCTCCAAATTCTTCGTTTTTAGTTCATGGCATGCATTATTGCGAATCATCATTGTTCCACAGGTCCCTTCGAAAAAGTATATTCACGCACAGAGAATTCTATGAATAAAATATTGTACTTAAGGCGGAACTTACTTAAGGTAATTCTACTTAAGGTAATTGGAATGATTATTCATCATCACGTACGACGCAAAATATTTCTTAAGTACTATAAACTTATTCTCGTACCTTCTGTCGTAATCTATAGATCTATAAATTTGCCTTATCAAGCTTTCTCATTCAGTTCAATGAGCCAAGTTATTTACGGAAAATTCCTTCCCTTGTAAATTACCCATGCCTTCTGAAGTTTCAAATATCGCTTGGACTTCAAAGCCTGCAGACCTTCAGCTCAATTTGGCAGCGGCGATGGTGACGCCATTATGATGCTGATATTGCGGGGCAAAGTAGCGGGAAATAACAGTTGATATATGCAACCCCGCCACAAGAATAAATAAGCATGCTCTGAATTTGCATATTTCTGAGTTAACCATTGTTGAACAAAATCTTTATTCGAACCCCTAAGAATGCACAATAATAATAATAATTTGTGTAATTCAAAAACAAACTTGCCAATGGAGCGATTGCAATTTCAAACCACTTACCGATAATTCAATGATATGACACCGCGCTGAGACCAGCAATGTATGAGGCTTGTTGTTTTAAAAGTCGGGAGCAATGAATTACTGCAGAGCAGCCATCTGGACCCCTGTTGCCGTGGAACTTATAGACCAGCTGTAGCTCTAATGCTGTAGAACTTATAGACGGCTTGAGCCCTAATGCTTTGGAATTTATAGACCGGCTGTAGCCCAGTTTCTGTTGAAGTTAAAGCCCGGTTAAAGCCCTGTATCAGTGGAAATTATTTATCAGCTGGAACACTTGCGTCGAATCACCATTAAAGGGATTTTCTGGATGACGGATCCAATTCAATAAATTCGTATTTATTCAGGCATAATTTCAAAATGAATAATTTATGCACCAATGGAAAGAGAAAGATTCAGATATTTTTTACACATGTATAAATCTACAATATGTCCAATATGTCTCCCTTGTGCTGCACGACAAACACCTAAACGTTAGCCATACTCGTCCCACACACGAGAAAGCACATCTTCGGTAATTGAGTGCACCGTAGCATTGATACGGTTCTCCAAGTCGAACATAGCTGCTGGTAGAGGCTGGACGTGAAAAGAGTTGCTGGTAGAGGCGGGACGTAAACAGAGTTGCTGGTAGAGGCGGGACGTAAACAGAGTTGCTGGTAGAGGCGGGACGTAAACAGAGTTGCTGGTAGAGGCGGGACGTGAACAGAGTTGCTGGTAGAGACGGGACGTAAACAGAGTTGCTGGTAGAGGCGGGACGTAAACAGCTTTCTTGAAGAAACCCATAATAAATAATAATGGGGTGAGATCAGGTGATCTCGGTGGCCAGAAGTGTAGAGCCAGATCTTCATTCCCTATGCGTCCTACCCAACGCCCAGGAAGAGAATGATTAAAAAAGTTCTCGGACATCGAGATGCCAACTCTGCGTCTGAATAGGTTAAAAAATTAAAATTTTTCTCTTTCCATTGGTGTGCGATTTTTTCATTTGAATTTAAACATGAATAAATGCGAATTTATTAAATTATGTTTTTCATTTATAATAACCTTGTAGTTTGTTGAAGAATTTGGCATGCCGTAGGGGTAAAATCGAGGAATGTTGTCCGCCTATATTTTTAATAGCAGTCGCACAACATTACCATTCCATCTACTAAGAATGAATAATGTTAATTCATTGTGAAATTCTGCGAACTTGTTGTTGCTGCATTTGTCCACAACAATAGTTAATATCATAGACAATAATGATGATAATAATTTATTTGCAGCTGCTTTCACAGGTCCTGAGAAGAAACGTTCACATAGAATGCAAGTTAAACCAAGAATGCAGTTAGGCTGGTAAGTTGAATTTGTTCAAGACTTGTGACCACAACCGACTTCCATCGGAGATGAGTCGCTGTACAGTCTATTTAGTATCCGAGAATTAAACAATGCAAAGTGTTCATTGCTATTGCAAATAAAATTGGCCAAGAGCTTTATAACATTAGGTAAAACTTAAAGAAGTTGGACAAAAGCGCGCGTGTTCTTTACAACTTGGACTAAATTCTATCCACATAGCGTCTCAGTACAGCAGAACCCAAGATACACTTTGCTTTGCCGTTACCAGGTTATTCTCTCCTGACACACTTAATACGCAAACGTTGTTAATTTTGATAACTTTTACCAAATATTTTCCCTAACAAAAAGGCGTGCAAGGCACCGCTGTGCGTGGCTTGTGATATGTGTTTCAGCTGTCGAAAAATCTGTCGTTGTTTTTATTCAACTTTGTGAGTTCAACGAAGTTGTGCAAATAGTTAGTTGCGAAAATCCTGATGAAAACATGTAAAGTTGTAAAAATATCAAGGGGAATTCAATTTAATTGTATAAGTTTATATTAATCCGCATTCCTGGCCGGTCTCAAGCCGAACCTGAAAAATAATCTTAAATAATGTTCAGATTTCTTTCACTACCACACGGTGCTCCCGTTTTATCAGAACTTTGCCTAGCAGCACTCAGCCGGCATTCCTGCAGCACATTAGTTAAGCCACAGTCCCGCTCTCCTCTGGGTCTGACGTCGTGGTCTGGGTCTGACGTCGTGGTCTGGGAGAACGTCGTGGGCCTCGCGCAACGTTCTACTTCCCGGCAGTGATGGCACGCTGGCGCTACATTCCCTGTCTAGCTCAGAAGACTTATAAGGTGAGGCTTCTTTATAGGCCAGAGATTTGCTTTCCTCACTCCCAGTCATTTAGTTAAAACCGGATGATTCTTTAGAACAAGACCGTTGAAAAATTATTAATTCCACCAATTTTTTGTTTGCTCACTGATTTACTACTCTGACTCATTTGTTCACGTTATTTTCTCAAGTTTGCATGGGTATTTCTACCTGTGGGTGTGATGTTTGTAGCCGACCATGGATGACCGAGCCAGCCATGAATCTATAATTCGACTTTGAAATAAAGTCTATTCAGTTCTTAGTTGTCATTCCTGTCTTATTTTACTGAAACGTGGAGCTAGTAACTGAATTTTGCTACAGATGGATGTTCGTCTACTCATTTACGTTCGAATTCAATTAAACGTTTTTTATGTAAAATCTGCCTGGTCTCAATCAATGGGCGACAGGTCGACATGGCATAATCAAAGCAGACCACACTTTGAACATGTTGAACTGACCGACGCTTAACCTTTTTTGTACTGGCGGGACCTTTCCTTCCCCATCCATTAGGTACGAATAAATTGACGACAGTAAATGTTTCCGTCGGCTAAAGGTTAAAGCATTGAACATCCAGGCACTCGGCTGTGAGTGATGCGCGCTGAGAATTATATTTTGCCAACGTGAACTGAACTCCATGGCTATATTTTAATAAATTTAGAGCGTTTCGCGTGGATTTCTCTCATGCAGAGTACTTAAGTTATTCGGAGACAGGAAGTGCCTGCCATTTCGTTGAAGCACTTTTTCGAGTGATTCGAAATGCTATTGTTTGCCGCTCGTGATCGGCGAGACTTCCGGCGGATTTGATCAACAATGCAAATCAAAAAATCTTACCTGAATCTCTGCCGGACTGACGTCGCTCGTTGGAGCGTTACCTTTTTGGAGCATAAATGATTATTTAGCGTCGCATATTATCATATACTCTTCACATCTTAGAATATTATCACGGGCAACCTTCTTTTTCTGGGAATAATTTGATCTCATGTATACAGTTTTTCATCAAATTACATTCGTTTGGAAAAAATAATTGTGATGATATCTATAACCTTTAAATGTTCAGTCGGGAAATATGTTATCAAGGTTGTAACCAAGCCGAAATTTCACTATAAATTAACATTAGGTTCTCTAATATAAAGCTATTGTTGGGAAAAATATCCCAACCAGATTTCTTCTTAACTATAGATGAAGAACAAGAACTTTCTTGTTTATATAAACGTAGCCGTAAGCTAGCTTAGAAAGTACTATCCAAGAACTCGTGACGAGAAGTTCTAAAAAAGAGTTCAAAACGAGAACTCATAAAGTGCGGTCTCTAAAGTTCCTTAAACTACCTTAACTGTGTCGCCATAGTTTCCTGGATTATTTGCTGTTAAACTATTTATGATTTGTTGTGCACAACCCTTGCTTAATTAATTTATGATTTGGGGTGCATGCTTTGGTCACTTCTTCTTATTGAGCACTTTGGCCAGCCAGCTAAACCGATAGACCTACTTCTTAATATACCTTGATGCGTAACTTGCGCTCTCTTTAATGCAAGTATACGAGCTTAAATGTATAAACCTTAAAACTTAACTATTAACTAAACTTGAATGGCCAAAGAGTTCAAAGATCCTTCCTATGGTGACGATTATTTATTTGGAACTATAGATCATTAACTTGCTTTTGCACCATTACTTTAACGCAACTAATTTTAACTCTAAAAGCACAGCTCGACCAGTGCACTTATTTTTCATTAAATAAGGTGAGCATTTATAACTGTCTTCTACGAATTGTGCGATAATGAAATTACTTAACGCGAAGTTTAGGTTCTGGTGTGATATTTACTTTGTTCTGTTCTATATCCAGTATCCCACCTTGTGAACCGTCGTACGTCAGCCTCCCAACTGCTCGCTTGGACCTTTCTTTCCTGAATTCTGGATGCAAGGACGCGAAAAGGGGACTGTCTTCTTTGAGCGAATTTAAATAAATCTACTTAAATACTTAAATTTGTCTTCGTCCTTTAAAGTGTTCTAAATTAAAAAAATTCTAGAAGAGGATTTCCTCCTGCGCTGGGAAAATTCCCAACACTAAAAAATGAAATGTGAAAACTTAATTTTTCATTTAGCAAAAATTTAATTCATTTTTTTGGGAATATTTTTTCAATGGACTGGTGGTGAAGAGTCATGTCGGATTACAAATTATAAATTATAAAATTCTCCGTCAAATATTTTGTTACCTCAAGTGGGAGCAAAGAAAACTTTAACCACTATTGTATTCCTAAGAATTTTCTTCATCTCGAAAATATAGAAATATACTGCACAGCTCGGAAAAATTATAACTTCTGAAACTCAGGGTATATCAGCTATAATTCAATACCCCCCAGCAAAATAATCTTACAAAATCAGTTATTGATTCTGTGGGCAGTAAATTTTTAAATAATAACAAACGCGTTAATGCAATTGGCAAGCTTCATGGTAAATTTATTTTATTAATAACGCAGTACCAAAAACCCTAGCTGACATATACAAGAAAAATAGTTTACCTATAACATAATATATTCATTAAAAATAACGGACATAAGGAAATAAGAATACATCTATATGAGTCAGCATAACATAAATTCTTATTGCAAAGTTTAACTTCACCTTTTTAAGTCTTGGTGAGAAAAATAACATTTAGACCCAAAATTTTGGCATTCCCTGCCCTTAAACATGCTGGCGCTCTAACTTAATGCCGTATGACGTGGTATCAATACCCAACTACAATTGCAAAAATTGGCGACGACTGCGCTTCTCAAATTGAGTAAGATTACCGTAAAATCTATACTCAACTCAGTTGTGAGCTCAAACTCACGGATCATCGAGGAATCATGTAGAAAACCCCAAGTAGAACCATACCAAGTGGAAAAACGAACCGAGTAGCCCGCAAGATAAAAATGGGAGAAGTGATGAATGATGAAAGTGATATATGGTGTTGCTACAAATCAAACGTCAGGTGCATAATTTTTAATGGTTCAACTGAATAGCCTTGTACAATAATATTCGAACAATAATGATTTCAGAAAGACCTATGTTTCACCTGAAACTGCCGCACACGTTGTTAATTTTATTCTGATTTCATAGGCACTCCAAAAATTTGACAAGAATTCTGAACGATAATTTCGAAAGTAGTTCTTCATCAGCAAACATGAGGCTGTCATAATTGATCACTAGTGATCACTAGTTTTCAATTAAAATTGATCACTAGTTTTCAATTTTAGACAATTGAAAACAACGCCGCTGAAACATCAAAAATATCAAAAATTGCAACAACATCCGTGAAACGTCAGCAGCAAAACTATGATAAATATACCAGCACCTATAAATAAAGCATCGGCATCAAACGCAGCATAAGACAGAACGTAAATAGTCGATGCAACAATAATATCTTCACTTAGCGCAACACATTTAAACTAATGAATCCCGCAATCGGAGTTTTTTGAACTTATTTTTCAACGCTGTATCTTCGTCTTCGTTGTAACTAATTTAAGATCTCAATGTGATTCTTCAAAAACATCGTCCGGATTGCCAAAAATTATTTGCTTTTCTCTGAGAATCAAAGGAGTATAGCCTATGATTTTATCTGAAGATACTAGAATTCGCTTCTAGGATTCATGTCGTCCAGCGGAAATTGGAATCGAGGTTCTGTCTATCTCGGTTAATTAATTTAAACTTTGTTGTTAGGGATTGAACAGGTCGTATATATTGTCATTGTTGTATTAGAGAGAGTTAGACGTGACCTTGGCTGAATTGCGAAAGTTAGTTTTAGTTTAGTCTTGCATTTGCCGTCGATATCTAAAACACGTTCTCGTGTAAATAGGAAAAGTGAAACAGTGGATGGGAGGTCTGTTAGATGTTATTTTCTTATGCGTGTATATTTTGTTTGTAAATATTCAAGTAGCATTTTAATAGTCAGATTTTTTGCCATTCAGATCATTAATTTAAGTTAATTCAGTTCTTCTTAATCAATATTTTTTGTCGCAATGATGAATATCGCAGGTTTTTGGATGTTGTTGATGTTGTTCATATAATGAAGGCCACTCAACAGAAATAACCATCTAGTTATTCCTGTTGTTCTGTTATTCTAGCGAAAACTAAAAAATTTATTAATTAAAAAGTTAAAACTCTTATGTATGGCTATATTTAACGTCTTCTTCATACTCGGACCCGAGCGCCGGAGAAGCTGATGCGACTCTGAGGCGACCCAAATACGGCTCTCGGGCCTTCTGAGGACTCTGTTAATTGCAGTGCCGTTAATTGTTTGGAGATTTTAACTAATAGGGGTCATAATTTTTTTTAATTCGTCCCTAAGCGAGGCAAAGGTGTTCACAAAATAAACAAAGGGATGTCTTATTGTTTGGCTTGACACTGGCACCAACAATTCATAACTTAAATATTTGTTCATGGGTATTTTGCTTAGAGGTCCGGAAAAATATTATTATCCATGAGAAAAATTTTATATCTGTGAATTTTTCTTCATATTCGTTTCGTCTCCCAGTCTATTCTACAACTTTGACCAAGTATCGATTCGTCCAATTTACTTTTACAGTACATGCAGTTCATGCACATATTCTCGCGTGCAAAATACATTCAAATGGAAGCTCAACGCGGAAATGCAATGCATCTTGAGTTCATCAACAACTTAAATGCATTTGAAAAATCCTTATGATTTTGCTAAAGAGTGAATTACCTTCTGCCACAGACTTTGAGTGTATTTTTCCAATATTAAATGGTAGAAATGGCGACCTAGGTTAAAGTCATCGAATTTGTATGATTTTCTTCATGCAGTATCGAATATAAATTTAGATAAACCAATTTTATACATACATTATCTAAGAACACCCTATTTTGTTCCTTTTTTTCACCGATATAATTTTAATAAACCTACAACAATTCACAATCCCTCAAAAAGTCTTTAGCTAGCGATTTCTTAATAATGTGTAATTAAAATATTCTCTTGTTAAAAACTAAAAATTCTGGTTTTTTGATAATTTTTACCCGAGTCCTGTTATCTGGTTTAACTTTTTTGAAGCTGTTTTTTTTTTTAAATTGTTTTGAGCCAAAAGTTTGGAGCAACGATATTTTCAAAAACAAAATTCACAATATTTTAAGTAGAATGTCTTCAAATATATGATTTTTATTTTTTTTTCTCTCCATTTCTTATAAAATCCTGGGTTTAATGTAGATATGAGCTATAATTAAAATTGAATTGGTTTATTTAGAAAATACGATGAAAATTTAATGAAAATTTTAGTGAAACTTTATAAATTCTAAGTACTTTTCCCAAGTAAAACGTTTTGTTTGATGTTGGTGAATGAGAGAGGACGATCTGATGAGATATTCAAAAAAATAAAAATCCTTTTATAAAAGAGTTGCATGTTTTTATTCCTCGCTGAACCACACATATATTTTCTCTAACAGTAACCTAACATATAGACTGGAAGAAGTAATATATAAATGAACAAAAGTTCAATGACGATCTACATTTTCCAATCTATACCTACACGCAAAAGATAATCTTAAAAGCTAGAATGATATTCAAGCAGAAAAAAATATTTTCTTCTAAACTTTTTCTCATATGCTTCATTGATAACCAGACTAACATAGACCTGAGGATCTCTCAATGAGTCTCTTGAGTTCAATTCCAAGTTTTATTAGACAATGTTTTGGATTTGGTCTCTAAATGACTGTCATAAATTATTTTTATTGTGTAATAAACCAGTGTTTTCTTTCAGGCATAAGAAATCACAGTTTTATTGATACTTCAGATGTGAAGTTATCAATGCAAGAAAGCGACACATTGCGCTGACGTTCCACTTGCTTATAATGATCAAAAATATGCATGAAAAGGCTGCATAAATCTTGTTTTTATGGCACCATTGTTGATGAAATATTAGTTCAGATTACTTATTACGTCTATTAAAATTTAAGATGAGAAAAATGTGGCTTTCACTGACAGCTAAAATGAGCGAAAAAAAAACTTATAAACTATAATTAGTATGTCTTCACTCGACGTGTCTCAGTAGAAATAAATTTTTCGCCTTAATTCCCAATTAAATTGTCCCAGACTTCACTTGCAAGTTTACTATTTTTCCGAGTTTAAAACGCACCAAAAATAAAACGATGTGATGGATAATGTACAACTTGTTTGTGCAACGCTGCATGTTTTTGATCAGCTCGTTTTGTTTCCGCCAGTATCTCCTGATCACTAAAAGATCCAATTTGATACAGTAAATATTACTAGTATCATTGATATTAGTCACTAAATATATTTAAATGTATGTTATGCAGTGCAAAATTAAAAGTTGCTGAACAGCTGACGATTAAAATCGTCTCCCGACTGTAGTACAAGCTAAACCGTCAAACCATCAAGCGATATGAACTAAAAATAAATATTTGGCGGCTAAATTTTATGTTGCTCCGACCCAAGAATGCAAATCATAACAGTGGCCACACAGAAAAATTATCTGTACGTTGAAGCTCACAAATTTATTTAAACAATGGAATCGCGCTCCAGCCGTTGGCTCTTCAAAACGCGCGTGTCTATTTCGGGGGAATCAGGCGAGAGAAAAAGAAGTTTATTTATCGCGAAAAATCAGAATATAATTCATCGTTATAATAAAGAAGAAAAGTGACTCTACATGGAAGAAGGAAAAAAAATTGTTATAATAAGAAAGGAGGTGTTCATTTATTTCGATCATCCCACTGGAGCGACCCGAAGCTATTTCGGACGGGCGACGTAAACACTTCCTTCAATAGACGATCGCGAGGCTTTCGTATTGTAGCGCGAGATTAATGGCGACTAATAGGAACTGCAAGTTTCTATTGACTTAATAATACTTCTTAACAAGTTATCAATTCAATGGAGACTACTTTCTGCCTGCAGGCACTTCATCTTTCTACTCTCTCATTTCCAAACTCTAATTTCAAACATAATATCAATTTTTTATCATGTCTATATTATTACTTTATTAACATGTCTGTATTATTACTTTATTTATTATATTATTGCTTTTTCCTCAAAAAATAATTTCGAAACTCCTCGATTATTACATTTTTTGTTGTTGTGTGTTCCGTAAGTTGACGCTAATGTCCGTAATTCACTTCTCTCATTGATTAAAGTAATAGTAATAAATGCGAGATTTAAACGAAGGGCAAGTCTTTCGGGATCAAAAATATTATTCGTAAAGCGTAATTTAACATTAATAAATCATATTAAACATTCTATGATATTAAATAGGAAAGAGGATACCAACTGTGAACACGATTAAGGTTCTCACCATCAGCCCGTTTATGTTCAAAAATTTACTTCTCGTCTAAACGAATTTATTTGAGAATACATGCACAATCATTAGAGTATATTTACTTATAGTTTGTACATTTTCAGGTTATTTTTCTTCTAAGTTCCGCAATCAAGAGATTTTTCCGGAGTTGGCAGCTCCGAAACCGAGCCTTTTTTTGTCTGCGTAAACTTCACTCAGCCCATGTAAAACTATTAAAGTTTAGATCAAAATTACATTCGTTCTCATTCTGTTTGTTGAGTCCAGCGAAGCACACAGTGCAAAATATCACATCAGCTCACAAAGCTATGCGTCGTAATTGTACACGAATAAACTTTTATTATTTTCACGAATAATTTTTTTCGCGAATTGGCCAAGGTTTGCAGGTTTTGAATTTTAATGGCTACCATGCGGCTTGAAAATAGACCTAAACCTTTAGGCAATTACATACGTTTAATTAAAGTTGATAAAACTAAAAAGCATTTAGTTCACCGTTATTTCAACGTCAGATGTGAGATGGGAAGACATTGGTCGGTGATCCGTCGATGCCAAGCTCTGCAAGTAATTGACATTGAGCATCAGTATATAGGATGACATAGCTCGTTCTTATACCGACAGTTCTAGATAAAATATGCCAAAAATTTCATTTTTAATTTCAGTATATTTAAAAATATAAAGGTCATTTTGGTATACATATTGTATAAGTGATTTCAACGACCGAGAATCTGTTTATATATGTAATAAAGTTTTAAATATTTTTCATTCCTATGTCTGAGTTATAGTTTCCATGTGACTAAAATATTTTATCAATTTGAGTTTTTTAGAATTATAAGCATTGCGGTGTGTTGCAGAACCTAGTATCAGATGTCGTATTTTAGCAAAAAATATAATATAACATTAACAAAAAGTTGTTGTGTAGCGGGAGAGTCGCAATATATATTGGCTATCCTCGTCTATTTCTTACTAGATAGAAATAGAAACAACCGGGAACCCGGGTGTACTAAGTATTTATTCATAATGAACAACCGACATCTAATGGGTGTTATATGACTATAGTAACGCAGGCTCACAAGTTTACCGCGCGAATCTGTTAACTCGATCTAAAGCATCGGAAACATGGGAACCGCTGAAAAAAATCCAACACATCGATCAACCGCTGCTGCAGACTCTCCCGCTACAAATCGGTTTCCCTTGCACAAAAGATCATATATCATATCATAATTGATATATTGAATTATATCATAATTGAGAACAGTGGAACCTCACGAATTTTGGGATGTGTGGTCATTCCGCCGTCTTACAGGCGGTGAAATGACCAGACATCCCAGTATCGGCTTGACAGTAAGTTTCCGCTTTCAGCTCGGGCGAGTGATGGTCTCGTTGTGGGCCTCCTTCAAGTGATTCCTTGGTCCTCCGGACTGAAGGTGGCAGGTGAGACGTCGGCTTAGAGTCGTGGTTGTGAGCCCGATGTAGTCCATATTAGGAAGAAGTCTACAACCTTCTTTATTGCAAGAAAATTTATAGACTACATTGGTTGTCTACTACTACATTGTCTTTAACAAAACTTGCTTAAGAGAAGAAATTCTGCCAGCCTATACTAATATAAGAGTCTAGAGTCTAGAGTCGAATATGAAAATAACACCAGAATTCTTCCTATTAGAGCGATATTTGCATTTATGCAATGCTTTACATTAGCAGCCGTTGTTCTTACCCTCCACATGTCAAAAACATTTCCAAGGCGCATTCCGACAACCAATAGGAAAAATTGAGCACATGACCGGAGCCAATCGGAACAACTTCCCTTTGTCATCAGCGTGACCCCTGGACAACAAAAACTATTGAGTCGTACAGCGACAGCTGTCTGGACGTGACATCACGAATAAAAAATTCAAGATTTAACGTTGAAAACTAAAACAAGTAAGCACAAACAAATTATTTTCATTAAATAACAAAAAATATGGAAAGACAACTAGCAGTGCTAAGTAACTCTCTAGAATCATCAACACTGGTACAAAAAATGCTCTTCAAACAACAATCAAACTTGTAGTATACTGAAAATCACAAGAAAATAAAAATATTCCAGAAACATAACATGTTAAATAACATCCCAGAAAATGTTCTCAGAACAATACGAATCTCGAAGCTGCATCGACCAAGTACGCTGCGCATCCTATTAACACTTTGCATTGAGTTTTAGTGATGCAATCTCAATGCAATATCAGTTATGCATTATCCAGGTTAATTATTTGCTAATACCTCAGTGCTAAATATAGTGTATGAATACATTAATTGTATAGGTATGAAATTTCGGCGGCGATAAAGTCATGATGTAAGAAGCATCTTTTTGTCCTGTGTTGATGTAGAGAAAATTTCTACATCAATACACGATTTTGCGATAACCTATAACTCAATGCAAAACGTAACGAGCATGATGTAAAGACATCTCTTCATCAATGCATGGTGTAAAGAGCATTTCTTCATTATGGTTTAATGTGCATTTATTCATTGTTACGTGATGTAGCAAGCATTTCTGCATCAACTCAAGATGTAGCGAGCGTCTCTGCATCAATACATAATGTGGAGATGCGTCTCATCTCATGCATCAGTCTGTGCTCATTGTCATTCAGTTTAATCATGGACTCCTTCGCGCTGATGTGATTGATGAAGCGACCTAGTGGCCTAGCCATCAATCTTCCTAGATTAAATTTCAATTCATCTCTACATACGATTAAATTGAATCAGTGTTAAAACAAGGCAAACTTAGGTATTATTTTGACTGCGCAAGATCTGCCACTAATATTTAATATTTTCATTTAGGCAAGTAATTTGAGGAAGATTTCAAAATTAAACGCATTTCAGTAGGGCTGCTAACTTGGAAATGGATTGACAGTTTTAATTACAGGCGTCTCACAAGGTGTGATGTCTTGATATGGAAGAAAGGAATTCATCGCCATCGACTCAAATACGATATTTAAATAGCAAGATAACATCAAACATCGACATTGAATTTAGAAGCTAGAATGTACATCTATCAGTGAAAACTGAAATAATAGTTGAATTACTGGGATAATTTAGAAGTTTTGTGCTAAAAGTAACTTTTGAAAAGCTTTTGCAGATGGGCTTTTGTTTAGCACAATGACCATTTGTAATGGCAGGATAATTCTTGCAGTTACCGACCGTTTATTTTTCTTTGCAAGGTTACATTTGCTTAGCACATTAGGCATAGATAGTATTGGCTGGGAACTCGCTATGTTATTGATACAAGTTTTCTTTAGCATGCAGGTTTGCATTTAACGGCGTCTTAGAATTTTGTTAACAGATATTAAAGGATGTCTAACATATTAAACTCAGTCGTATGAATCACCTACGCGGTCATAGATTTCTTCATTAGAACTTTTACCAGTTAAGCTATTTCAATTGTGAGTTTGTATTTGAATAAAACCTACTCCATAAACCTATTCTAAAGAAAATCCACACTTAATCTAAATCCACAATAGTAAAACCGAAATCCTGTGAAAAGTCACCACGACTTCACTTTAATTTTGCCCAAATATAAATATTTACAGCAAAGTTCAAAGATATTTTAAAAACAGCAATGTTACGTATTTAAAAACAATATTTAACAACAAAAAACGAAGTGCCACAGAGATTGAAATATTCGTCACAGCGCGTAAAATTCAAACGAGCAAATCAAAATACCGCGACATGCCCAGCAAGAATGACACATCCACATCACATTTTAATTAAATGTGATGTGGATCCGTCTATCCGTAACTTCACGTCAAGTGCTCTGTCACTCACTGCAGTGAGCACTGAGTTAAATTTTCTTTGTATGGTTGCATCAAGTACTCATGGGAAATGTATATTAATCAGTAAAGTAACAAAATTAATGTCCCTAAAGAAAGTGGTAAATTTCATAAAAATATTCACTTTTCTGAAAGGATCGGACAAAAATGTTTAAATATTAAAAATGAAACTCATTCACATATATATGTTTTCATAGTGTTCCAGAAGGTTGACTCCACTGTCCACTCCACTGCTCCACTGACTGAATTATTTATATATGATGCACAGAAAATCGATTTACATAGGTGCTCGAAGAAAAAATAATATAATGAAAAATATTTCGTGTTCCCAGATTTTACGACCGACCAAAATCGTTTAGAATTTTAAATAAAAGATTTATTTGGAATTTGAAAACACGTAGGCTGTTCGCCTGCCACTTTTAGGTATAACACTTCCAACTGTACCTGCACTAATTGGATATCTCGCTTCAGTCTGCTGTATGAATGCAAAGATCGAGGCAAACTTTACTGTATTGTTTTGGAAGAAAATTAATTTTGATGGGAAATATTTTGGGAATTTAAATAAAATTCATTTCGATGGGAAATATTGAAGGAATGGAAATTAATTTCATTTTAATAGGAACCATCGCGGGGTTGGGGATAAAAGCCATTTTGTTGGGAATATAACGCAAAATATTCAATTTGGATATCATGGCCCCAACGAGAAAATGTCAAGCATTCAGTAATTCTACACCCAGACTCATTATGTCCTGAGAATGAGAGCAGCAAAAGCTCTCTGTGGTCTCCAGGTTGAGGTTTTCATGGTCGTGGGCCTTCTTCCTTAATGACCATTCCGGTCACAGACGTCGCGCCGAATATTCAGTAGAGCTTCGCTGACCTCGCATGAAAATGTTTGCTTGGTCAACCTTGACTTTTCATTAAGTCAGTCTGAGTTCCGTGATAAAAGTTTTATACCCACGACTTATGAGTAATGAATATCATGTTCTCTTAATTATACTGGTTCCAATAGCTATTTAGTGTATGTATTAATCAAGTATTCAACGGTTATCGATGGTAAATGTGTAAAAAAAATTCTTTTGGGATCTAAGCAAAATTTTTGCTCAGTTCAAGATTGCCAAACGAAATATAAGAAATTCACAGTGCACGGATTGCAAATGCTCAGCACAGAATTAACCTGAAGTAGGGTCAAGAAATCTACAGCTATAATTGAGCGTAGTTATACAATCTTTCGAACGGCTGAAGCGCATTTCAGATTGCCACAAATACGTAGGATTGTTTTTAGCACGACATGTGACGTATATGCGGTTACATTTTTTTACGAGTGTGGTAATTCTGTTGTAAGCCCAAACTCAGAATACAAGCAAATTTTTGCGATAACTTTAGTAAGATTTTTTATTCTTCTTGCTGTCACTTAAAATAAAATACTACGGTTCGTAAATCAGTAGCAAGATGACATTCTTATAACCGTTAACAACACTAATAAAATAATTAATAGTTGTAGTAGTATTAATCCTGTTTTAGCTACATTAAAAAGGCAATACAAGTGAAACGATCAGTTAAGAGACTTATTATATTCAGAAAAAAACAGCGATGACACACTCATTGACCGAGCTTGCGAAAGCCATGTTTTGGAGCGTTTTCTAACAGGAAACGATAACAGTGAGCAGCGATATGGAAAAAGAAATTTTAATTAGAGTTATTCAAATGAAAACTATTGAATGCGAAACAAAACATTTTACCCTCTTCGTTGAATAATGACGTTTCGTTTTTTGTAACAAATAACCTTTAATAGTACGAAAATCAATAGTTTGCAACGAGGAAGTTAATAAGGTTTTCATCAACTCCATGCTTTTCCTAGTGAATTTCACTTCTAACACTTCAGCGAGCCAAGGATTAAATTTCATCACGAGTTCCGGAGCTCAATTAGACCTCTCAATTACCAAGAGAGTCGGGTTACAGTTAATTAATTTCAAACAAGCGAATATACCTATTTTTTTAAACATAATGTGAATCCAGTGAGCGCTCTAGCATGAAATAGTGTACATAATGCTAGAGATTTCAATAGTAACTTTCATGCTAGTGTATTTCAATAGTGTATTTCATGAGTTCATGCTTCTTGAGATTCTAGATGACTTTCTATTTAACGCTCAGATTATTTACATCATTTAATATACAGTACTAAGGAAAAATAATGATAGGTCCTTCGTATTTTAGATGGAAATGTATGTTAATTTTATAGTAATATGTTTTCCAAACTCATCGTGCGGGTAAATTATAAATTTTTAGGTAGTTGAGATCCGGACTTTATTGAAATTTTTTATTTACTACAGGCGCTCTACGTAGGAATATATATAACAATCACCGAAACGATGACCAAGAGTGAGCGAATGACTGTTCAAGGCGCAAAGTAGTTCAATATTCAATAGGGAATTCCCGCAACGATTAATCTACCTGCGTAATTTTGATCATGAGAATATGCAATCAGGACTGAAAAAATTATTAAAGTAAATTTTTAAATTCTCTGTAAACAGTGATATGCAGTTGTATGATGAAAATCGAATTTTAATGAAAATAAATGATAGCTAAATCACATACAGTAGCATGCGTTCATAAACGAACAATGCCCTATTCTTTATGGCTACTGCGAATAGTTGTCGACACCGCTGAGGTTACTACGTAGTTAAGTTGTTTAATACTTCAATATAGGATTTATCCTGGCAGGATTTTATAGACAGCAACATTTTTCCTGGGAACGAGAACTTAACACTCTTCGAATACTGATCTTGTGCGTATTATAAAACAAAAACAAAATGAAAATTTAAAAATTAAGTTACAGAAAGCGTCAAGCCAGCATAACCGTAACACTGATAGGCAGTTGCTGGAAGGAAGAAGGGATGACCTAAACGACCGTCGGCCATATAGGCGCCTCACATGTATTATGTATCAATGGTTATTAATTAGTCAGCCGGCACCGAAATTCTCGGTATGAGGCTCGACGAATTCAAGCCGAGAATTAGGCGCTGATGAATTGCCGATATTCATGAATTTTAAACTGAATTCGCGCATGAATGAACCAGCCTCACCAGTTCTCGTACAATGGAGCAGAGATTCATGACGAAAAATATTGTCGTAAGATTGTTAGCCATTCCCGTAACAATTCCTAGTCCTAGAACAATTCCTAAGGTGTGTCATGTAGAATCAATATTATTAATTAATTGTTGGATCGAGTGACACAATGTTTTGTGAGGGATTATTTCTCCACTCAACGAAAAAATGGTTGTCAACGCCCGTAAAATAAATAAATCACCTAAATTTTGAATTAAAAATTAATGTTTTAGAAATAAGAAATTGTCGTGAATATAAATGCATCAGTATGGTTGCATTTAAAATGGGGAATTCAGTACCTATGATTAGCAAAGATGAATATAAGTAAATATGTTGAAGCGGGCCAACCTTGGCCGCGCTATGAGTTTTCCACAGCCGCCGCAACTCTCTAACCAAGACTGAAGAGAAAATGTATGCGTAGGTAGTTTTCTCGGGAAGCAGCGGATTACTAGTAGGCAGCCTATCTTTGCCTGGCCTACCACGCTTTGTAATGTCAATAAATAACGACTGTATAGTGTCTGTACTCCCAAACCTGTATGCATTTAGTGCCTAGCCCTATGTCGTGGAAGCGGGTTCTCCACGAAATTTAAGTATACTTTGTGGCCTTTACAAATTCGCTGATCTACTTTGATTAATACTCTTATGTTAGGGCCCACGGGTAGAGACCCAGTAATTTTGTTGTTCGAAGCATTATTGTCTTGCTACGATGTGCTGTCGATTTCAGAAGATGTAATCTATATTGGGTAAAGATTTCGCATCATCACTTTTCGAGTTGATAAATAAATTTCTATTTAATAAATCTGTGTTCTAATAGGAGCGGTGAAGAGTTTCCTGATTACTTGTTCAAAAACATGATTTTATTTTCTTTTTATTTCCTCACTTATCGATCGTTGACTGAATAAACTATGACTTGAATTCATAGCGATCAAAAATTTTCATAACAATCCAGGAAATTTGAAATGTATGTGAAAAACAAATCAGGCGCTGCAATATGAACAACCCCTAATGCTCAAATTAATAGTGTATTTCGAAATAGGAATTTTTAATTCAGTTTGAAGCCATTCGCTGTGCGGCACAAAAAATTACAATGCTGCAACTTGAATTGACTTTTCACACAGACTGGAAAAATGTTCTAAATTAGCTGAGAATCGCATCTTAAATTCTCAATCATATTTCGAACCTCTTACTACATTTCTTATCTCGGAGCTTCAAAGTTTATTACCAACATGATATTCTATTCTCATTAATTTGTCACCGAATACCATCTTCATCGCCTTCAAGCAAAAAATTGTTGTTATTAGCACTGTTACGGTTTCACTTCTAATTGATTTTCCCTTCATCGAGACCGATCGAAGGAAACTTCATTATCTATCTGCATCGGGTTAATAGCTCATCCAAAATCAAGTTTGGGTGCCTAGAACTTGATTAATGGTAATAAAATAGTAACTGATTATCCATTGGCGTGACAGGTCATTTGATATCTTGGATTTTTTGGCATTTATCTGTAATCGAACGCTTCACATTTTTGATATGATGAGCGCTTGATGAACTAACCATATTCCCTTCGTATGTTTCACATCAGCTCGACCATCCTTGTCATTTGTTACCCGAAAATACCGAGCTATCATAAATGTTCGTTAATTAAGACCGGTGAGCTCGTCATATAATAGTTTTTTCGATAAGGGGGAGATAATTCGATTCATCGTAAGGTCTCTTCGTTGTTTTAGTGTATTTTGTCGCCCAATAGGATCTAGATGCGTAATAGAAAAATGCAGGTTTAGACTGGATCAATCAATTATCATTATGGACTTAATGCACTGATATTATAAGTGACATATTTCATGTAAATATTCGAAAACAAGTACCCTTTTATTTTTTTGTCTTTTTTTTCGTTTTCACATGAAGCTAATTTGGAGTACATTATCATGTTTAGCAACCTGGAATGTACTATATTCGTTTTCATCTTCACTGATTCACAAATAATTTAAATTTTTCTTTGGTAAAACCCACCGGTAATTTGAGTACAGAAAAAGTTTGGGCGCATGAGTAAATAACTTTGTAATTTAATTATATTAAGGGCTGCAATCAGAATGCAACGAACGATTTCCTTGCAAAAATGTTTGAAAATGTTGCTTATTTCTTCCTCGTGTTAAACCAGTGAATTCAAAACACTCTAATGACCATAACTGGGAAATTAGGGCTTCATGAAATTTTCTATCCGTTTTTTGCCAAAATTCACGACAGTTGTCACATAAATTGCTTCAAATTGTCCGTGGTTAAAGACATGTACGTCCTTCACACGGACATGGAAGGCTTACGAATTTAAATTATGCACTATACTGTATATGTAGTTTAGCGTTTTTTCAACTTTCTGGTGTTTGGCGTTACAATCGTGTGGAAAAGTTGTGGATGTGTTGAACTTCAGACCATAAGATTGATTTCACAATTTTACCAATAATAATAATTTTGGTTACATAATGGTCGCAATAGGGAAAAAATCATTATCATTATATCATCCCTATTATACATGTTTTAACTTCTAGAGCACTAATATTATCATCTTCATGGTCATAGGGAGACAATGAAAATGACCAATACACCTATAACTGTAACTTGAGCAAGAGTTTTGACATAAGGAATTAGAACTCTCTTTCCTAACTATTTTCAACATAGATACTGAATTAAAAACGACTGAACCCATTCTATCAATACTGGAAACGTGTTGATACTGCGAGACGCAATCCATAGATAAAATTTCGCAGAATCAGATCATCATATGGAAAATGCTGTGGAAAAATTTTATTCTCCCACTGGAAGGAAAGGTTTCCATCTAATAATGAGCAGACGTAAAAATTATACAAGTGCAATTAAATAGCTATACATGACGAAATGACTAAAGAAATAAATAATGAAAAGTTACATCTGTGACGATGGTTCTGTTTCTGCTACAACAAACCCATAGAGACTAATAACAACAGAATATTTATTATATAAAAACAGATGCCCCGCAGCATGTTTCGTATGATGATTTGATTCTCCAAAATTTTACCTATGGAATGCGTCTCAGAGGTATCAACACGTTGCCATTAGTGGTAAAATATGTCAAGTAGTTTTTAATTCAGCATCTAGGTTGAAAATAATTGGGAAAGAGAGTGCTAATTCCAGTTAAAAAGTTCTTGGGTGGAGTACTAACGTAAGGGTTTTTGACAGTTAAAACTTCGATTTAGTCGTATGTGTAGTCGTCAATTTATTTCGGGTTCATCTTAGGCCAAAGACTTTTGAAAGTTTTTTTAGATGTTTTCTGTAGAGTTAGAACGAATGTTTTTGAACGATCTTAGTCAACAAGAACTTTTTAACTTACTTCGACAAAATTTTTATCTATCGTAACAATTTTAATCATTTGTAGTACGTATGAATTAATTTAATTTTTGAAAAAAAAACAAAAGTGAGTAAAAAATTCTCCTAGTCTTCCTAGTGGTCTTATAATTTAGTACGTTAATACAAAAACTTGATAAGCTAACGTATCGCTTCAACTTCTCTTTCGTAGCTGTGCGACTGTGAATTTTTTACAAGTGAATATGCAATATACATCGAATATTTTGTTATGATCTAAGCTTCATTTTACGGCATGGTCACATTTTTATGCTTCACACACGATTGATGAAATCGTTCAGTTTACCAGCACTCTGATGGTCCATGTTTGGACCGCGAGGCTGTGAGTGATGTCCTGACGATTATGGTCGTATTTAAATACTTCATTTTGAACTTAGCATGATGTTTTTTATTACTAAACAAAATGTTATTATATTTCTGTTTTGTTATATGGAGCCTTTAATGGATATTGTCAGTGACACGTAAGAAATATAAGAAATAACATCGAATTTTGACGTTCAAATTCATTGGTTTCATGTAATTGTAAAATGCTTATCCTGATATGTGGCTGTAAAGGATCCATCAATAAAGTTAACCCTTTTTGTGAAACCCGAAGCCGTGGGACCGGAAAATATCACAATGCCAGAAAGGCTAAGACAAAATTTTGGACTTATTTATACATAATGCTTAACAAGCAAATATATGATAACACAGCAAAATATTTAGAACAATGAGTTTTTTTAGCGATAGATCATATATTTCATGAAAGTATTTCTGCGCTAATTTACTGATATTAGTTATTTTTCACATTGCGTCACGATCTTGATCTCATTAATCTGATGACTTCGTTTCTTGTTCATAAAATACATCATTATTCTAGGCATGCAGCCACGCCCCACCATTATACTTTGATGGTGCGCTTATCGCTTATATTCTCAGCAGTCCTGACTCTGCTCAGTGTTGCTCATTATTGTTATCATTAGAGGTAATATGAGCTCGTCAGTCATCATAAACTTTGATATTATTTCCGGACTCTCTGAAAGCTGCTTGAACTTACTGCTGCCTGAAATTTCTCAAATCTTACTAACTTACTCAAATCTTACTCGATAATCTTTAAGATATTTACGAGGATATTGTGAAAGTTTAAATATAATGAATTATTTTATAATATCTCGGCACTGGATCTGAACGGCCCCAATATATTTGAAACAATAAAGGAATGAAAATAATATTCAAAATTTGTAAATATACAGGTGACTAGGAGCTATTATGAGAAAGACCTACTTATTATGTAGAGATTAATATATATTTGAATTGATCAACTTTCTATCACTAAGACACAATCAAATCATATAGACTGAAATATTTCGGCCATAAGCATTGCTCTTCAGAGATTCTTAAATTTAAATTTGATGTTAATGCTGCAAAAAAAATATTCTTATCATATCTAATAATACATAAGTAGTTAAACTCTAACTAATATCATATTATATTAATATTATTAGAAACTGATCGTGAATCAGACATTTCTTGTTGTTACGAGTAGGCTTTGATCAGATCAATATGTTCATCAGCCTCAGTAGGGGGATTTTTCGGTAATCCATAGCAGATCTTTTATACATGCATTACGGATAACTGTAATTGATAATCCTCAGCCTCTTCATCAGTGATTGTTGTCGTAAAAAGACCCGTTATTTACTCTGTTAAAGGCGATATTTAGTTCAGTGAAAGAATAGACCAAATATTAGACTAAATGCCAATGTTCATTAGAAATGAAAATTTATAGGAGTAATTTTATGCCCCTCCTTGAATGTGAACTTTATGAAACGTCAGCGTGTACAAACAAGATTTATTAGCGTTATTACGTATAACTTAATAAATCGCGAGTTGTTTATCAAGAATTTTTGATGCCAAGATTGATCTCAGATTGGCTAGTGAGATCTCAGTCATAAACGTGAAGGCTGATAATAATTTTACACTCAGGAGAAAAAAATTTACGAGCCTTTTTCCAGAAAGTGAGGCACTTTCTGTACGTAGCACTGATGCACCCTCCCGAACCACTGAGTCAAGATGACCTGCACAAAAAAAAAAAAAACTGCATCGCAATTTCGATGAACTTTCGTTAATTTTTTCGAGTGTGAAGACGAGCCAGACAATAAAAATTTTTAAGTTTGACTTCAAACGTGAAATTTTGAGATGGGAATTAATATGTAAACATTCGGGGTATTATTATGTCGTTGAATATCGTTAAAAAATACTCATGTGTTTTCAGGTTCATTTACGGAACATATGCATGAAAGTTTAATGGTATAGTTTTATTTCGACGCTTATGTTTTTAATGGAAACATTCACTGTCAATCTATGAAGTCTAAAATTTCCTTTATTTTTTCGGGTCAAATAGAATTTCCTAGGGCCATATAGAATTTTTCTCTTTGAAAAATTGTTGAAAATCGTTTTATGTCTATGAATGGCTTGACCTTTAATCCGGTATTCCGTTATAAGTTTCTTTCTATTCTTCGGAAGTGAAAAATAATTTTTAACCCTTTACGCACTGAATTATGTTTCGAGAGTGAAAAAACAATCTGAATTACTTTTCAGATCACGCGCAGTCTGTGTGTTGTACTGGCAGTAGCGGCGCGCCTACTCCATCGAACGTCGTTCGAACGAGTTCACAGCATGTGACGCTACCGTCACACTCGCGGCTGGACTCCAAACATGCAATTACTCTCGGTAGAAGCTTTTATTTTCTGTGTGACGAATTCGTCACACCAGGGCTTAAAGGGTATTAATATAAGAAGTCTGGCGAAAAAATATATGGTTATATCTTTCTCTGCATTTAGTTTTCAAACTATTTATTTTTTAACTCGTCAAACGAGCTTACAAACAACCCTCTGGGAGACGTATTCAATTTATCCTGCTATAGATAAAATTAAAGTCTTAGAACCTAAAAGAATCTGCAAAATGCCATGTTAGTAATATTAAAACGTGATATCAATCGTAAAGACGGCCTTGGGTCGCAAAAAGGCACAAAAAATTGTTGGCAAAAGTTTTTGAATCACCAGCAGCCCGTTGCTGGGTTGCTAAGCTACTGCTGAAAATATTTATGTACGTATTAATATCCGAGTAAATAGTTTACAAAACGTCTCTACAAAAGAAACTCGATAACTCCAATGGGCAAACTGGCAAAATTTATTAAAGCGTCGACTTGGGGAGTTACAATCAACAAATTATTGTGTTATCATAATTTTTTATTTTAAGTAGCTAAGTTCATGCCAGCAAAATATACGTGCAGGTATTCAAGAGCTCGTAAATTGGCAAGTAAAGCAACATAACCCGGCAGTGTAATGCAATAAAGTGTTCTCCCATGGAGCATAAAATATATTCTTGGTGGCCACAAATGCACGGAAATTTCTTAGCTTTTCCTTGGGTCAAGACATGGCAGGAGAGACGCTTGCTAAGAAAACATGGCCGACATCGTGTCTCTGCCAGTTATGTAAATGTGTAGTCTAGCCTCACGATCTTTATTTGCATGTAAAACTTCCAATATTGAGATGGACGAAGTGTGGTTATGATATTCAGGGGAGGTTCTACGATGGAAAAATATAGCAAATAATTGAATGTCGTCCATAAATTCATGGCGACATCGTTTATAATCCAAATTCAACGCGTTACTATTAGACAAATTCCAGTCCATCTAGTGCACGTTATTTATTTCATCATTCTGAACTTCAGTTCATAGGGTTGGGTTTTAATATTTTCCAAATAACAAAATCTGATATAAATTTAAGTGCTTGAAGAAACGAGAGAATTTCTATCTCAGTGATTAAATAGCACGGTCAACGCCAGGTTACGCTGATAATAAACGATAAACATAGAGGTACCGGAAACTCATAGTAATTTCTTGGACTTACTCTGACTTATAAGCGGATGTAAACTACTAAAAGGGAATAAGAAACAACGGATATTACCTTTACTTTACTTTAACATATCCTCCTGAGTACTTCAAACAAATGAAAATATTGATTACAAATAAAGTTTGATTTAAAATAAAATTATCCGTTCACTGGCAAGGTTATGAAGAGGTATATTCAAACGAAAGCATTTCAAAAGATAATATATCGATTGTTATTATTGTTTGACATTTAGTAGACTTCAATAATAATTAAATACTAGATAATGTGATGCAACAACATGACAGGCTTTTTACTAATTTTTGGGCTATATAGTGCCGCTCTTGCGGTCAGGCATGCCCATTTTTACACACAGCGATTTTTTCTTCAAATGATAAACATTTTAATCTCAAAAAAAAAGTCATGGTATTTATGCTCGACTATTCAATATCAAATTACAAACTGCCAGTAAATTTCGTATTATTTGTATCAATGTGTATTTGATAGCAGTTGTTTGTCAGTTCCCAGCTTATTTCAAAGCTTGTTCACTCAACAGCCTGAACTCTAATTTCTTGTTGAAGTGATATTCTTATCTCAGATGCCTGGAGAATCTTACCTTCAGGCGACTATGATGCTATAAAAAATATCGACGAGTCGGATATCGGAATCCGATGTTGCGTTTTGATTTCGCTGGCGTGTCGGTGCGTAAACTTGAAATTTAGGAAAAAGTACCTCGAAATTGAAATCATTCATATTGATAATAATTTTATCTTCCACGATTGATTAAATAAATCCGAGAATATATTTTTGTATACTATTGTCGGTATACTATTTTGCATACCGAGAATATACTTTAAGTTCAATAGTATTCGCATTCACTCCGGAAAACACATTAATTCACGAAAAATATGTTGAAGATAAATGATTTAAACGCATGAAATATAGATGCTTATCAAACTTATAAACGGCGATATAGGCTGAAACGGCGAAACTGAAACTGTTTCAAAGTTTCAGAAATAAAGGAGCAAACTTACAACTCTTTTTAAAAATAATATAAGACGATTAAAAATTGCCGAACCATCCGCATTTTGAAAATTTTATAAAGCAAGATCATATATATGGAGAACAAATTCAAACAATTGAGAAATAATACACTCTATTTGCTGCCTTAAATACTGTAGATCACGAAACAATACGATAAATAATGTCCTTGTGAAAAATAACTTGAAAATTGAATGCGTATGAGTATATCGATATTTATTTATATTACAATTTAATAGCTTGAGGTGAATATTTCAGTTTGGATTGCTACTCGGTATAATAATCGAATAAATAATATTGGATTGATTTCCAAGGCAGATCAGCAATTGTACATCTGCAGCAGCATCGAACTCCCCTGCCAGAATGGACGCTGCAATATTGAATTAAATTTTAAATGCCAATAGAATATATTCATTTGGCAGCTCATTCATTTTACAAGACACTGCTGTCCCAGGGCTGCGCAGGTCAACCAGAAATTCCCCTTAAAATCCTGAAATGTTCAATAGATATACAAGATATATCTTAAAAAGTTTTGACGTGCCTCAATCATTCAATCAAAAAAGTCGATCAACCTCTCCCTGGGACGATGATTTGCTCCAATATTGGATTTTGCCGCGCCGAAAACCGATAATGATGAAGAAAATGATAATAAATAACCGCTCTGGAACAGAGTTGTAAAGAACCGATAAAAAATTAAGTACTGTTTTATCTCTTCCAAATTATCTTCCGGCATGATTTTCATTTTTATCATATGTTTGAATTAAAATGAATTACATCAACGTTCCCATTACATTATTGATGTCCAATTGAATTTCCGATATTTTTATATCAGACCATATATTTTGAACCGAATTGAATATTTCATTAAATCATTTCTTATTTCAACTAATTCCTAGAAAAAAACTTTGCTATAAATAGACGACGATTCAGTGTTATTAATTTTTTTCAAATTCGGAATAAAGCATATTTCCTGCTTGAATTTTTTACGCTATGATAGTACGGATTTTTTTGGGACATTCAATCGATGTCGATTCAGCGTAACGTATTTTTGAGGACTAAACTGAGTCATCCGTTAATAATTTTTCACCTAACTGAAAATTTTATTATTCAGTAAGCAAAGGTTCATTATCTTTGCATGTATCCTAAAAATAAGGCAAGATTGTGGAGAAAAAAAGCTCTAAATGTAATTTGAGTTACATACTTTAGGGGAGCATGTAGGCAAAAATCTATTTTCTATATATATGGTAGAATCATCTTTAAACTTGGTACACATATGTAAAATCAAGAACTATTACTATTTTGTTCGTGTGAATTTTTTGAAAAAAGTGAAATAAAACGTGAAATTCATAGAAAACGGCAAAAAGGGGGTACTCTGAAAAAATTTATGACTGTTGCAAATTATATGCTACAACATCGAGACACGTATCATTCGGTGCGTAAAGACCATATCTAGCGATTTTCGAAAGACTTTTTCAATTTTTTCCTTGGTTCTCTTGTTATGATGATTTTTCTGAAATTTTTCAACAAATTTTTGCATTTTTCCCTTTTTTTCAAAATATTTTCAAAACTAAAATGAAATCGAAAAAAATGGTTCGAGAATCGCTAGATATTTTAATTGCTAATCGAATGGTATATGTCTCATCGCTTTAGCTTCAAAACTCTAGGAGTTATAAAGTTTGTCGTGACGTTAAGTGTGAATGTTCAGGAGGACGCGACAAAGTCCCGGGTGCACCGCAATAGGCGGTCAATGTAGCATAGATACCAAAGTAAACGTTTCTGGAGCTTGATTCCATTCAAGGATGGCGGGAGCGATTACATGCGCACATCCCCGTACAACGCCCGGAGGCACACTGGCTTACAATTTCTAAAAACACTGTATTTGTAGTGCTAGGCAGCGAATTTCCCTCAATGTAATTACTGAAGGAACTCCCCCCCCCCTGCCCCCCTTTCATGAAATGTGGTGTACGTCAAAATTCACGTACAGAGACGGTATTGATACCGTTGGATAGCTCAGAATATCAGCTTTAAGATGAGACTAAACACTTAACTGCAGCTGACATTCAAATAGACACTATATTTAAAGAGCTCAGCAGCTAATTAGTTCCTATATAATTACTTAAAGAACTTCATCCCGATTTTATCGCATTTTAATGTTAAATAAAAGCTATTAACTAAAATTTTCTGCCTCAGTCAACTTGGTTAAAACTGTTCTTGATCTTTATTCAATTCAATATAATTTTGATAATTATTACATAAAAAAATTCATAATATAATTTAAATTAGTCTTCCTCCTTGAGTGAGGAACATGAAATCTCCTCATAATAGGGAGGTCTTTATTAAACGCAACCACTTATAATAATGAAACATTATAATAAATTATGTCAAATTTGGTCTAATCAGATTTGAGCGCAATTTTGTTTGGTGTGGTTTCCAAATTTTAATTATAAGGAATTGAATAGTCACAGAGTATAATATTCCTCCTAAAAAGGCGAGAAATGCAGATTATCCAAGTCCACTTTAATAGTTTGAGTCCCTATAACGACTCTCTTCGGCTGCCCATGAAGCAATCAAACTATAGGTAAAAACAGCCTACCGTATATTAAGGTGGTGATGATATTCATGAATACTCTATTTAAATTGGTTTGATTAACTCTTCTTCAGGAGTACTTATCCCAGGAAACGGTGGATTTACTAACTAAGACAGCCATGCTTAAAAATGAAACATTTGCTTAGCTTGCTACAGTGCCATCAAGAAAATACAAGATTTATTTATCATCTACTCGTAACCAACTCAAAATTGGCAACGAGAAAGTATGTTGTATATGCTCGTCATAAAAGAGCATCGAGATTAAACGTGACATTCTTTGCATTTGTTTCAATCAAACATATTTCCATTCATTAGCGGAATGAATTTTGCACTTTTGATGTGCAAAATTCGACTGAAAATTTGTTCACCTAGAAAGGTCTACGGTGTCTGTACCTGAGATTCAACAACACCGCATTGGAGGCTTAACGGTTGGTAGTTAGAAATAACGTTAGTTATTTTTAGTTGACGCAAAATATTTTCAAGGTTACCAAGTACTAAACATTCATTACGAAATATATTATAACAGCCTAAGAAGTGCCTCTCTAAATAGTCTCACCAGCGTTTTCAATCTGCGCATCAACTCATTTGATAATATTTTCAATGTCGTCGACAAAAGCTATGATTTCCAAGCCCAGCTTGTACGGCTATTTTTTGAAACAATTTCCAGCTAATTGCTATCTTATTTATGCGAATAAGATCAGAAAACTTGAAGTGATTGAAGTTTACCTCCATTTAGGCGCCTGATTAATGGGCCGTCGATGTGCCGGAATTAATTACATGGTAAGCGGCGCGGTTATAAATTGCAGGCATACAAGAAGATAAAGTATCGGTCGCATAATTGCAGCTAAAATAACAATATCGGTCGCATAATTGCCGCTAATACTAACACGCAAAATGCTGGGATCATCTCCGATGCTGATGCTTTTGACAGCTCAAACCGATTTTTAAGATAGGAGAATTTTTATTTTATATTATTATAATTTTTAGCAATGATAGAAATTTGTGAAAATTTCTAATATTTGTGAAAAATTAATAAGTTTTGTGAAAATTTATGAAAATTAATAAGCTGAATGTGACAATCATGGAAAGAAAACACCCATGTTGCATAAAGTGATCTCCGATATACTAATTGCATAAACTGAGAAACACATTTCGGCTATCAGTCAGTTAGAATCATAATTCAATGTAGCTGAATATTCGGCATAGCTTATTCAGCAATTCATCAGTGAATAAAAGTATGTCTTCCTCTTTCCGTGATGGAACACTCTAATTGCAACTATTTCCCGTTTTTAA
The DNA here is from genome assembly GCF_000764305.2 of Hyalella azteca. Lineage (NCBI taxonomy): Eukaryota > Metazoa > Arthropoda > Malacostraca > Amphipoda > Hyalellidae > Hyalella > Hyalella azteca. Next base: position 68,822 of record NW_025937486.1, on the reverse strand, counting down.
CACGTTTTTCTTAGCTTAGCTTCGCGTTTGTTAACACGTTTTTCTTAGCTTAGCTTCGCGTTTGTTTGTTTGTTTGTTTGTTTGTTTGTTTGTTTGTTTGTTTGTTTGTTTGTTTGTTTGTTTGTTTGTTTGTTTGTTTGTTGTTAACATTGACAACGAAAATTAGCCGATTTCTGATTGTTCTAGAGATCTGAAATTCGGCATGCAGGCTATTTTCGCCTAACAATTTCAGATACAATCATAAAAACTAGTAATTAGAGACCTAAATTAGTTTAATTGAGTAAAGTATATATATATATATATACTATAAATACCTATAGTACGACGTGCGGGCGCTCACGTTATAGACGAGCAGGCGCTGACGCTGCGTATCGTGGATACGTACGTCAAGTCATACTTAATCAAGTCTTAATCGTTCTTGTGGACTAAAAAGTAGAAAATAAAATACTTAAAAAAAACTTTTTTAAAAAACCACGTTTTTCTTGTGGACTAAAAAGTAGAAAATAAAATACTTAAAAAAAAACTTTTTAAAAAACCACGTTTTTCTTGTGGACTAAAAAGTAGAAAATAAATTATGGTTCGCCCCAAAAAAACGTGGGTCGGGCTGTACGTTCACCATCAAATTTCCAAAATTTAAGTGGTGTGTGCTTTTCGCTTTAATCATAAATCTGCCCGACACACGTTTTTTTGGGGCGAACCATAATTTATTATACCCTTAAAAAGATGTACGTCAACTTTTCTTGATATTTGTAAATCCGCGTTGTCATTGATTGTCTCTAAGGGCAATTTATATAAGTAGATAACAACAATGAAATGTAGGCTAATTATGGAGAAATACAGGTGCCCCATGTATACATTTCCTGTGCCTTGCTTTAAACTCGCCACAACTCTGACAAATAAATAATAGATTCATGCAAGACTTCCTTCACCTCAGATGTGAGGAAGTAGAACGAGTCGTTTTATGTGACCAGGATCAGGTAACCGAAATATCATTTTGAGGAATAAATAAATTCATGTATGAAGTCAATTCATCGCTCTGGAAGTTTGAAAGATTGAAAATTTTAAAAGAGAAATAAATTAACCATCATAGAATTTTCAACGTAGATAATTCTTAATTAAGAAGACATGAATTCACCGTCATACATTTAACGGATTGGCAATATGAAGAAGAAATCAATTCACCGCAATGCGCTTGTGATGCCAACCACAAGACTTTATTTGATTCTCGGCGAGTTGTAGCCTCGTCGATCAGGCGGGCAGACACGCCACAGCAAAAGCCTTATTGCTATTCATCCACAAAATGGGAGATTACGCATTATATCTTCAGCTGCTGCATCTATTATGTAAATGAAGTCAATCACTTAAGCGCTGCCAAGAAAACACTCAACGGAAACCGAAATTATTCTTGGGAATCGTATCTCAATTGTCCGAGAATGGAATTCGATTACGAAACCTTACAACAGAACACTTCAATTTCATTCTTTCAGGGCTTCCACCGATTGATCCCGTTTCCATCGGTTCTCACTAATAAGTCTTGAGTAAAACTGTTAAATGAATTTGTGTTCAATTAAAAATGAAATTTCACCAATCATGGAAATCTTTCCTTGGAGGTCATTATTTTTGAACGAAATGCAATCCTTTATTTAAAAATTTTCTAATGTTCGTGTAAGGATACCATACAAAGTTGAAAAATTTGCTTGCCTATTTACTCAGTTGTTTTATAGAATCAATGCTTGGATCGAATAAAACCTCAGAAACTTCCATTTTTTCTTCTAAATTTCAGAATTCGTTAAAACGATAACTGATGAAAAGGTTTTGGTATTATTATAAGACATGTACAAATTTCCGGTAATTCCAGAAAAGAACATTACTCTATTGCCTTTCTGTAACTACGTGTAGGTTACTCAAAGTTTTCACTCAACAATGTTTGAATGCAATCTACAGTTTTTAGCCGGATCTTCAGTTCAAAAGTTAGCGCAGCAAAATCCCTAATCTCTTGAGAGGGCGAGTGGAAACGGAATTGAACTGTGTATTCAACGATCGTTCTCCACTTCTATTTACTTCTTTTTGTATTCATGTTAAGTTATTTCAATTATTCGCACGAAAGCTTTGAATTCACATTAAGTTAAGAGAAGTTAAGTTTTCATTTTAAGTTATTTCAATTTTTCACACAAAAGCTTTGAATTATTTCTTCAACTTAAAATGCTATAATTTTAGCTGGCGTTAAGGGAAGAGATAGTGAACGAAAAGTAATTATTTTCTAAACAAATTTTATTTCTAACAAGAATTAGAAACTGCATCGATAAATCCTGAAAAATTTGAATGATGTGCGACTATTAATTGTTCGATATTCAAACTTGTGTGTGTCTAAAAAAACATGGAGTTGTTTTTCTTTCAGACAAAACCTGCTCGCCAATGCAAGGCTTCATTCGAAAAATCGATCGAAGATTTAATAATTTACCTCAAAACGCGAAGAAATTTACAGTGAAAAATTATCGTTGCAAAAGTAACTTATGTAGCCGCCATTTTCCCTTTTTCTGAAATTTGTAGCTATAGAATTAGCCTACTCGACGCAGTTGATTTTACAAGCGTCATTAGCATTCATTGTTAGCCCTTGATTACGGATGCCTGCACTACCAGGGGAACCAAGCTATTCGGTTCGTTTGATTTATCGTTTGTTTTCGTGAATTATTGATTATCCTGCTGAATTATTGCTTTATCTTGGTTCATATATTTCATGCAATTAGCGTATATTTTGTCTTGTATATATTTCTTATGTATATTTGTCATTTCCTTTCTAGAAACCGTACATCATGGAATACTCGTTTTTTATCCTGCTATGATGGCGCGTCTATGAATAGTTCGGTAAACGTTCCCAAAGGACTAGCCAACAAGAAAGTCCTTTACAACTTATATGTTTGTTCCAAGCGCACCATTGCAAATGATGCCTCCCATACTACCTTCTTTCATTTTTAATATGACCTGTGTTACAGTATTTAAATACTACATAGTGAATGAAAATATTTCACTCTACGGAAACACTATTCCTATTTAACTTTACAGCACAGAAATCTATACGCCTTCAAATTAATGTTCAAAATATATTAGATTCTTCGTCGCCTATTTCAATTCATTATTGTGCAACTTTTGCATTATTTTGCATTAAAATTATTGAAATTATTGTGCATCGAAATGCATTATTGTCCTTTTCGTTCATATCCAAGTAAAATTTAGAACGCAGCAATTCGTTATTTATCACTATTGGAAACATTAATTTCAATGTACAGTTAACATAATTAAAAGGTTTTTCTAAATTCTGGCGTCTCGGTCAGTGATATTTTATAACTAACATTGATTGCTAGATTACTTTTTCAATGTTTTTGTAAAATTTTCTAACATTCATCAACGTTTTGAAAACATATTTTGATGTCTGAAGTTATCGAACCATAAAATTGCGTACGGATTCTTACTAAATTTCTGTAAATCCTTGATTTTATTCGTTTTGGTGAATGCCTATTCGTTGTAGAGGACAATCAAGCAGTCATTCGTCACTTAGAGCATCCTAAAAATTTATTCGAAACATGTCAAATACCTTGGCCTGATGCGTGAGGAAGATTTCTTTTCTTAATCAGATAAATTTTCTCTTAATTTTGAAAAGTTTCATGTTTCGCTCAGTTACTTTGAATGAGCTGAGTAACCCCATATGAGTGCAAGTAGAATTTGAAATATCATCAATGGTATTTGAAAATGTTTGTCATTTCAATTATGATGATTGAATGTGAATAATTTGAAAAATCAATATGATAATAGGATGTGAAGAGTTTTAATGTGCCAATGATATACTTATTTTTCGTTTCTCTCTGAAATTATCGAAATTATGCCGGTTTGTACGTTGTATCTGACTATGTTTTTATACCGCAAAGCTTGCATTTAAACTTCTTTTACGCCACTTTCATCCTTCTAGTGTGATATTAAGGGAAAGATTTGCACTAATTTAGGCGACGGAATGTATGTATATCCATCACAGATCCATTAGTGAGATGAGCACGAACTGCGTTGATTTTTTGGTCGATGCTTTTAGGCCTTGGGGATGAAGAGGCGAAGATGGTCCTTAACTCGAGCTTATTCTGATGGCGATACAAAAGATGATGGAACTTTGATGACCAACGCTTCCCAGTAAAGATGGAATTTTTTGATGGAATTATCTTAACTCAGTACTAATATCTTTCAATAATAAAATGCCCGATTTTATTCGAAGTCTTGAGTGAAATCCGGAAACAATCGAGTGCTTAAGAACTTTCACTCTTAAATTAGGTTAGGATAGATTATTGGAGCTTCATTAGACTAACGACTACTACTTGAGCCTCATTTCGACTCGCCATCTTGAAGTGTTTAAGTGCAAAGGACCGCCTGAGGCCGCCTAACAAAGAGTCCATCACTCGCATTGTACTGGCAGAGGCAAGGACCGCCTGAGGCCGCCTAACGAAGAGTCCATCACTCGCATTGTACTGGCAGAGGCCAGCGCCGTCGTGTGATGTCCTCGCGCTGAGACTGACGACAACTAAGCGAGACAATTTTTGTCTTCCTATGCATGCTCAAAAAATTAGGAGATTCGTTGGGACTTGAGAAGTATTTTTTAGTTAAGGTCCTGCTTTTGAATTTTTTTAGTAAAGATCTGCAACTTATCAAACGTTTGGTGAATTATGAATTTTTTATCGTTTATTTGTCAATCCAATGAAATAAATCATAAGTGAAAATCACCTTAATAGTGTGCTAACCCAATAAATATATTATTGAAAAGTAGGGAAAATCACTTAGAATATTCAAAGCACATAATTTCACTTATGGTCTTTGATCAAACATTCGATGAAGAACCGATCTTCTTCTTCTGGAAAATGGTATTTATTAATACAAATAATTTAATCGAGAGATATATATGAAAAATTTATCCTGTAACTTTATTGAACATAGGCCTCAACATAATTTGCATAATTTGCAAATATAATTTGCGACATCGAAAAATTCCAAGAGGGGCCACTATTTCAAAAAAATGGTGGCTCCTCATAAAATTCAACATATTGACATCTTGATTTTTATCCTGGAGCTATTCATTATACCAACGGATCTATTAAAATATTCGCCATAAAAGTAACTTCAATCACAATGAAATTCAGGATTGCGGTGTTAAATGCGAATAAATTTCGGTGAATTAAAATTATATATATCATTTGTGGCCTTTTAAGAACTGTGGTGCTACTTGATAGTAAATAATCTTAATTTTCACATCTTACTTTTAAAATTTGCAAGCACCGTTTTTCTCTTTCATATTAGAACAAGTCTGATGTATGATCGAATAAACAAAATCCAGTAATATATGTTATGGAGGTAATTTCCTTTGAAATTTAATAATTTGTTTTTAATATCAATAATAAGCGGTGTTTTGGACTTAACAATGTTGCCAGAATTCTCGAGACAAAGCTCCTTGTCGCATAAATCACCCAATCTTCTTCAATCAGATTAACAAGGGTCCATGTAGGGACGTTGCACTCTCTCACGCTCGAGTCTAAACTTTGCACCCAAGTTTCTACGAGGACAAAAGTTTGGAGCCTCTGAACGGTGCCCTTGACAGCCTTAATTAAAAAGAGATTACTACGCAAGAGGGTTAAACTGGTCCTGTTACTCTAGTTGAAGCGAGGGCTCCCCATTTTTCCTCTATTTTTTTAGATTTTGACGAATATAGAGGAATAATCGGGCATTGAAATCAATAATGAAAGTTGGTGATTTTTTGGGCGCTAAAGTCGGTAAGCTGCCCAGTCGAAATTTACCGCTCACCTTTCGTTACCAGTTTCAATCCTTATTTCGTCTTATGAGGTCCACCGTAGAAGCGAGCACGAGTAAATCCACGAACCTAATTACTCCCTTGGTGAGTGACCCATTCACGTACTCGAATATCATGTACATAAATCATATACTAATGAGTTCCCTTCAACAGGTAGGAGGTTTTGGCCTCCATTAATGTCTTAGCATAGAGATCAGGCCACCGCTATTACAGAGCTGGCTCGGCTGCCACCACGCAATAAGTATCTTACTGTGTGTGGATGATTTTTGGTCCAACACAAGGGCTTGTTAAATTCGTAGTTGAGATTCATGATTACTACGATAAAAAAGAAAAATTCGTCTGCTACTGTTACACTACTTTGGTTTGGGAGTGAAATTCGCTAAAATTCAAATTGCATGATATTTTTCAAAATAGAGGCACAAAAAACATTTTTTTATCAGAATGGTAATTGAGTGTGAGTTGACCAACATGATCGTGGCAAACGTAAAATTACATAACATGTCACCATTTGAAATAAAATATGATTTTATTGTCGAAATTGCATTGGTATTTAACTGTATTTTCTCCTCATTTTCTATATTTCACACTCACAGTTTTTGACGAATTTTTTAGCGCTTTTCATATTTTATTCACCAAGTTTTATTATCAAAATTTGCTGTTAGTCTTCATCCTTAGTAAATGTAGCAGGCAAACACAACTTTAAATTCCATAACTTCCGTCGCTCGACGTAGTGACTTCCTTTACATTCTTTGCCCGTTTTCATAGACGTGTATTTAAGCCGTCAAGAATTAGGCCCCAGTTTAATTCTTTGTTTCAATATGTTAATTTAATGCGGGCACTTTATTGAAGACAGAGGGGAAGAAATCTAAATTGAATTTCAGTTTAGAGGATCTCCAATTTCGAGGAAAGTTTAGCCTAGAATGAAGTCGTGAAATGACATTTATTACCACTTCCTCAAAAGTTATCAGAATTTCCCGAAACAAGAAGATTGATTCGTTTTAGAATTCTTAAGCTATTTGGAATAACAAAATAATTAATACTGCGATGGAATAAATGATCGATTGTAATCGATCTAAGACCGTTAAAATCAATGATATCACACTGTATTTTCTGGTGAACAAGAATACTTAATAATCAATTATCTCAAATGATATTTTTTATTTTAGCTTTATTCAGAAAAGAAGAAAGTGCTGGTATTTTGGCGATCAAAAACGTTATGGACAATAAAGAGACAAAGATGTCTAACTTATTGAGGCTATTTATTTAACACGTATGCACCATTAACACGTATGCACCATGAATTTTAAATTAAATAATCGCCGAACATAATGAAATTTGATATTAATCAGTGTGAATAAGTTAGTTTGCACTGGATTTTGGAGTAATCACTTATTATTATCAAAAAATGGTAATGACGCGTTTAAATGAAAATAAAAGTGAGAATTTACCTTCATCCCTGGGCAGTTAGGTAAATTGTTTGCAATGGTCCTCCAGTTAGCCAATGCGAATTAAGAACTACTAATCATTGTTTTTATTTATTAACTGAGTCCAAATGATGTGGATTCAAACTCTAAAGCGGCAAGGGCGCCAAACTACACTACCCTGACATGAGATTAATCCTGCTGTAACTGCAGGGAGTTTGCTGTCCTAAGCCAGAAGGTACGAATAGCATTGACGACGGTAAATGTATCCGAGATCGAAGGGTTAAAACAAAACCTACAAAAATGACCGAGTCCTGGCGAGCCTGTCGTGTGTGCTGTTGACGCAAAAGGTACATTAATTGTTTATTGAAATTGATCAATCCAGTTCCTTGCAGGATCTCTTTTTAGCGCATTTTCTCATTTATGGGAAAAATGCACTATTGTGCTCGCTATGTCCGTCTGTCTGTCCGTCTGTCTGTCCGTCCGTGACTTCACGTTTTCGTCGACGAGAAAATGCGCTCTGTCACTCACTGCAGTGAGTACTGAGTTTTATTTTTCAAATATTAGGCACGTAATTCTATTTATTATATATAATATAATTTATATAGGGTTTTCATATTCATGCTTTTTCATTGCTGGACGCGTTTTTCTCTGTTCATTCCATTCCAGGAGTGTCAGATCTGTTTGAGATCTGGTCTCGATGGAAGAGCATCTCTTGACCACAACTGCAACCCATGTAGCAGCCCTGGAACCAATTTACGTCTTGCACGACCACGATTTTTCTATTAGCAGACTCAGAGCTAAAAAGCAAAGACCAAGCTAGATCACTGCGAATCTGACCAGTTCTGCACTTGACTCTGCGACTTCATGCCCTACTTCGCAAGCATAACCTCACCTTGTCCTTACCTCCTCGCTTACCCCCGCCTCTCCATATCTTCTCGCAGCCAATGGTCGTAAGGTGAGGTCCGGTACGTTTGGGTTAGGTGGAGAGTCTGGGAATGTGTGGAGGTACGGTCATGGTTGTTAATAACTGTGAAATGGAGAACAGTTAAAGCAGAGGTTGTAGACGTACGTATGGCTTTTATGTATTTTAGTACCTAATTATTTCATGGGCTGGTGCATGCTCTATCATGGTCGCGCACGAATAGATTACGAACTAATATTGAAATTGTGTTGAGTTGGCCTCTTACACGCATCAGGTCATTGGATGTACTGTAGTCACAGTTCAGACCTGCGGCTTAGAAGTTTCTTCTATTTGCTGAAAATGCAGCCAGGACAATGCCTATTTCTCGGACGGAGTATAAATGAAGTAAAAACTATTCAAGTCGGCAAAATGTCACACCCTGTGCAAAATTTTTTCATGTCTATTAGAAAATCGATATCAATATCTGATGAGAGTGATTATACGAGAAATATATAGTATGCATCTTGAATATTCACCACTTGCATTAATTATGGCGACGAATAATTGGGAAATGATTTTTTTAAATTACTGCTTTCCCAGTGGGAAGGTGGCAGTGAATCGCTATCGAACGCGTGGATAATGCCGACCAATACTGAATAAAAAAATGTTTGAAACGACGGCTTTCCAAGCGGCAATGATGGAGTTCGAATATTCATTATTATGTGAATAATATCGAATAATAATAGAGAAATATTTTTTTAAAAACTACCGCTTCCTCAATGACAACCTCCGCCGTTATCGCAGGCCATTTGTCTCGACGTCGTAAGAAGTTAACGACAGGCGACGGCTGCTACGGGGATATTGCACGTTTGCTAGACTACCAGGCCAGGTTTTGCTAAATATTTATGTGGCTATAGACATAAAAAATCAATTGTTTTTCCTCGATGACGTTTACATATTGGACAATATTTTTTAATCGACTGAGAGAATATAAGGAAAGTAATTTAGGCACGAAAGTTTATATAGCCGATCAAAATACTTAAATGACACTGTGAATCATTTGGAATTATTATGACGGAGAAAAATATTTGTTATATGTGTTTTTTACAAGAGAATTTCATATTCGTTCATGCAGCTCATTTATAATCATCGAACAGTTTTGTTTAAACGCCTCAAGAGAGATAGAAGAAAGTAGAGTAAAAACAGGGAGGCAATACCTAGTTTTTTCTTAATTTGATGTTAATATAACGCCAGGTATGATTGAATAATAACCTTATTAAATCAAGATAGTCATGTCCGATTTGTACCAACGCTCAGCTGCAATAAAAAAGTTCATACACAAAAGCCGTAGACGCTATTCACAAGCATGAGCTCACTACCCATTGCGACTCTATCGTCTTCTGTTATGGGCACGACTGGGAGGGGCGAGAGTCTTCAACAATTACTGTCTACAAGATGGTAATTCAAAACGGTTCGAGAAAAAGGTTTCATTAATAACTTTTAAGATTACCTATGCCGATATGAAATATCAATATTAATACACCAAATAACGAAATGAGTACATTTAATTACTGTTTTTTGCACTGTTGCCGACGGGCTTGTTTATTTTCTTATATAGCGACCCAAATTTCATTGACAGTCTGTGAAGCACCGCAGGAGCCATTTTACATAGGAAATTTCACTCAAAATCTTAAAAATTTCGTGACGTCATCCAGTGCTATAAATTTTCCTGTTCTGACACCAGAAAGGCTCGTGAGCTCGGAAAACTTTTATCAAGCCGTCACGTTACAACGAAGTTTTCCCACAACGAATTTGGTTCGACCCTCCTATGCAATTTACCGTCGCAGCTAAATATTTCGTGCACATAAAATGGACAAATCACTAATCTGAATCTCCATTGCTGTCGTGAATGGCAATTCTGGTGCAATAGTGGGTTGAGATAGTGCTCGTTGAACAATAGTCGGTTGCTGGGAGATAAAGGTTCTTAATTAACAAGGGGTTGTTTGGAAATAATTTGTTTTAAAATATTGTATTGTTGGGAGATAAAAGTTATTGAAAAGTGATGTGTTACTGTGTAATAAAAATCTCTAATTAATAGTAGTTACAGGGAGAAAAGGCTTCTTAAAAAACCTCCGTTAAAGGAGAAAAAGCTCTTGTATCATTAGTAGGTTGCCGGGTGATAAATCTATTTTAAAATAATAGTGGTTGCTAAGGGTGTAGCTTCTTAAACAACTATGGGTTGCTAGGAGTAAAGCTTCTTAAACAGTACTGGGTCGCTGGAAGATAAAGTTTCTTTAAACCTAAATGAACTGAAAATAGAAAAAGCTTCTCATATTGCAAGATATCTTGCTGTCTTCCTTATTGCTATGTATCAACCCGCAATCCTTCAGGAATGAATCCAGTCATCGAGAGAAATAAGAAATATGTGTTTAAAAATTACTTTTTATGGACAACGCTTCTAAAGAATTTAGTGTCTCCGATGTTGAATGAATTTCTAATTTTATATTCGAATATTAAAAAATTCTTTTTACAATTATTTATTTATCAGTAAAAATATTTTCACAATTATTTATCTGTCAATTAATTCATGCATTGTCTCCGACTTTACGCAACTGTGCAAAATTTCAGATCGATTGGACAGGTGTGTTAAATATTGATTATAAGATTTGTAGCAGACAAAATTATTTTTTAATTTTTTAATATTATTTTTTTTTTAATTTCTGAAATTATTTCTTCTGTCAATTGGTTTGTGCATTGTCTCCAACTTTACGCAAGATTGCGAAATTTCAAGTCGATTGGAGAGGTAGAAGTGAGTTAAATATCGATTATAAGATTTGTAGCAGACAAACAAACAAACAACAGGAAGTGAAGTTAAAGAGAATTGTTATATAAAGTAGGAGATAGAAGACACAGAACCAGTGTAGAAAATAAGTCATGTAGAAGATACTGACTGGTAAACCCGGCATTGCATGGGACAGAATCTCTGCAATCAAAAAATCCTGTACCTTTCCCCAGTCATCCGGAATTTAAGCATTGCATATTTCCAGTTAATGATTTCAATACAAACGCCCGTTTTCATGAAGAATGCCTCGTTCCAGCGAAAATGTTGCATGGAACTCCCATTTTGTATCCTTGTTGTCACTCAAAGCAAATTTGTGTTTTATAACGGATTAAAAATTAACGGGCCAAATAAAAATTATCACCTTTAAATATTATTGTTCAACTTTGTCCTTCACAGTCAAATGCGTTATGGCTCGACCACTCTGAATGAAATTTCAGGTAAAGTAACATCCCAATTTGACAGTAATATCTTGGATACGCACGTGAATAACATATGTATATATTACGAGTACGAGACATGAAGCACACGTCCAACAAATCAACAATCTGAAAAATAGATATGATTATTTTGTATCGGTTAGTTATGTGACAAACGCTAATTTCAGGGGCGAACGAATGGTACCTGGAAAACGAATTAAATTAAAATTTGCATTGGGCTAGCGAAAACTTTTTTATGTCATGGCTTTTCAGAAATTTTTAAATTAACCCTGAAAAATAAAACAAATTTCTATATCTCATTTCTAAGTTAAGATAACTTGATTACAGTACATTTTGGGCGCAAGCATATTGACATCTTTCATGAGTCCGCTCAACCGTTTTTCTTGCACTAAAGTTGCTCAAGTCTAAGAGCTGCACTTTGGCGCTCTTGAGTGCCTCTTGACACTTAATTTCGTGCTTACGTCTCTCGAAACGCGGCACGCAAAGGAAAAAGACTGACAAGAAGGCTCTCAGCCTCCGCTCTCCTGCCACTTGAGCCCCCAATAACTAGATTAGGTCAAACTTCATGTTTATTTAATACTTGAAATCACGAAAAAAGCTAGTGAGAATTGAGAAAACATACGGACTGTACATTGTAGATTCGCGTACTCGTAGTTTCATGTACTCGTATTCCGCAGGCTTTGAATTTTTTTTGCGGAAAGAGTTTGCATATATTGATTTGTCTTCACGCGTAACCATCAAACGCTGAATTTTAACTCATTAACTAACTCATTAAACACATTTGTAACATAATCAATTGAAACGTAATATTCACATTCAATTCCACAACGAATTATAGCAAAAAATCTTATCACTGAATCAAAGTGAGTATATTAACCTTCGAGATCACTTTCTTTTTTATGCTACAAATCTCATAAGCATTGCATCACATCGCACATAAGGATTTCAATAGTGGGTTGTCACTATAATCAACACAAAACCATTCACATTCAATAATTTCGACAGTGAATGTTCACTGTTCGAAATAAATTTTTGGGGTTATTGAGGACACACCAATTTAGCTAGTTTGATCGTACGGCCAATAATTAAACGTAGGGGCAAACAAAATTATAATTGAAAACTTTAAAACAGTTCATCCTAACCGTGTGGGCACTAACACCATTCACATGCAGTACTTGTTAAAGGCTGCGTGTGGTCACGGTTGGGTCATAAGGGCAACAGGCTACCTAATCAATAGCTAGTCTTTTTTGCAAGGTCTTTTAGGATAAAAGTGCGCACGATCGAGGCTAAATTACATCAATTAGACAAAACTGTGACTTTTCCCTATGACCATCGTTACAGTTAGTGGTGGTGAATTTAAAGGATGCATTTAGTGAAAGTAACTGAGTCAAAGAAATGAGAAAAAGAAGGTGCATTTCTTGACGATAATGTAAGATAAAAGTAATAAGAAAATTTTGTTAGGAAATTATTCAATTAAAGAAATTCAATTAAATTAAAGATAATTATTTTAATCCAAAAATACCTTCCGATTATTATTTATGATTGCGTTGAAATCTCTTAGCTGCCACTTTAATTTATGTATACCTGAACACAATTAGATAAGAATTAAAAGTTCACAGGGAGACCCACCCAATTGGAAGACGTTCGACTTTCTAATTAAATCTTCGGTGCATTCCCCTTAGATTTTCTTCCTATTTGTTCCAATATATGATTCAATATTATATGTGAGTAAACAATGAAAATGCTGTGAAGATGAAATTTGCCGCATGAATACGGTGAAATTAAAACACTGTTCATTTTATTCATGTTGTAATTGAACGATTTTGACTTTCTTCTTTGTGTTTTTTTTTCAAGATAACCAATTAATGCCTGTGAGATTAGTGATTGCACTTATTTAATACTAAATCAAATAGGCATGAAACCGGACGTAATTTAATAACGAGAAAAACATGAAAATATGTACAACAAAACATACTATCGCAATATTCAAGCCAGTTTTTCGGTTTAATGAATACATCCATTGTACAGCAGTCCCCAAAACCTTGACTGCCACAGCATGAACGCCTGAAAATGTGATTTGTTTTACAAAACCATCGCAGAACTATGAGTTAAACGATTAGCTAGAGAGCTATTTATCCAAATGACAACCTTACATAATCGCATCGTTCACAAAAGAGCTCTCAGTTATTTATCATAAAGTTGAGAGTGCATCTAAAAATTTAAATATCTAAAGCCTAAATTCCGCACAGAATTTCTGCGTCAGCCGTGGTGTTGCGAGTTCAAATGGCTCTCGTGTAATGATGGCGCTGGTCCACGCAGGGGAGGATGGCGCAGCAGATATTAGTTCATTTCCTTGCCACGGTGACCATTGCTGGTCGCGCAGAGTGGCTCTTCTACGAAATTTTAAGAGCAATTTTGCAAACCCTTATGGCGACCATAAATTTTACGCTGCCTTCAAAATTTGATCTCTTGATGCACGTTTAAAGCCACAAATGGAATCAAATTTCACGTATTATGTGGCCGAAACGACAACTGTTGCACGGATAACAGTTTTCCCATGCTAATTTTTACGGAGTGGTCGCCAGTAGCAAATGATTATTCTTATCTGTACACACAGGTTTGTACTTCACCTCCGTCTATTTTATACGCAATTACGTTTCAAGATTATAGCGTTATAGGAGAATTTATTGTCCAGGGATAAAAAATATGCAAGCTTAGTTTAAATTGTACCACTCGTCATTTCTATTATATTGAAAACAATGTGGATGATCTGACATTGGGATTATGTTTTGTCGATGAATTGGAACGCACGTGTTATTCATGGTGAGGCAACAGTCGTAATCAGGGAGAAACATTTACTGTGCAGGATTACTTATGATTGAAACGACGCAGAAAGTGGTCATTATTATGGAGAATCAATCACTTTTCTGTAAGAGGTAATTCTCTGTAAGTGGTAATTGTAATTTAACCTATACAAATTATCGGTCTTTATTGCTAACTGCATTATCAAAATTTACCCAGTAATAATTATCGGTCTTAATTGCTGACTGTGTTATCAATATTTTCTTGGTCGTTCGATGTAAAACTAGAAAAGCATACGTAATTCACAGGAAGTCTCATCGTCAAGTGATTCTTATTTCGAATCTGTCCGAAAGTAGTCTCTTTTGGGAAAATTTTATGTTATCAGTTTAAATTTTATCCATAACTTCTTTGGTCAAATTTTGCTCGGTAAATTGTATTTCGACCAGTTAGGCCTCTCATAGGCAAGTGCTAGGCTTCCATGACAAATGAAAAAATATTACGAGTTTTGGGTAAAATAGCAAGTCAAAATACGATTAGAAAAAGTTTGGTACTTTAAAATAAAATAAATTCTCTTTAATTCTGATAGAGAGTAATTGTTTATTTATCCTAAAGCACAGAAAGAAAGAAACTGTTACCAGATTTAAATTAATATTCTACATTTTGTCCCCGCTGCTTCATTTTCCAACGCTTAGTGTTTGAAGTAATTGAAAATGAGGAATCATTGCTATATACTCAATGCGACTGGTGAAGAAAGATCGCTAATGCGATTCGGCTTGTTGTAAATCCCAAGATGAAAATGTAACGAAGCATTCAAATTTTCCGTATGTATAGTAAGTAAACGTTCTAGTTGGGTGGCTAATTGTGTGTTAGATGTGGATGGGATGATTGAATGTAGTTCAGGAATAATCGTTTCCGAATCACTTATTAAAATGTTGGTTGTAAATGTTGTAAGATGACAGTTGAATTCAATGTTTGAAGAGTCACTATCATTAGGTGCTTCTGATGACTACACCACCTTGATAGGCTGTTTTGTAGCAGCAGTTACTCGCTAACAAGACACCTTCCGTCTCTGATGGCACATTGCCTCTATTTTCTGGCACCAGGCGTCATCCCGGAGCTTGTAAGGAGACGAGGTTATCTGCCTCATTACCGTTAAACGCTCAATTCCCCCAAGAGTTCTTGCTACTTCACGCATTTGAACCTAGGTGATGCCAACGTTTGTTACAAAACCAAAAACATGTAGATCATCATAGTATAATTCTGGTCTTTGATCTCGTTACAAGAAAATGAATGATAAACTGCGAATAATCGGGAAATGGAACTTTTCATGCAGAGTTGGAGAACACTTATGTATTCTCTATGCAGTAATAATGTATTTAATTGTAATAATTACTTGTAATAATAAATAATTGTAATAATTATCTAATTACTCTATAATGTATTTAATGCAGTAATTGGAGCCTTTTACAGCCAAATTAAATCCATAGACGAACGAAGTATAAATAAATATATGCTTGATAATTTACACGGTGCAAGATTGGTTCACAAGTAATCAGTGCTTCGAAGACAAGCACAAAATAAATAAATTTAACCTTCTTATTTTTCATTTGAAGCAATGATTGGAGGCTACGGTCTGAACAATTTTGTGACCTAGGTTTATAAGATCGCTCAAAGCAAACCCTGCAGCGAAGTGGTGACATCTAAATGAGCTTGTAAGTTTTCTTATATTTGCATTGGGGCTTAAGACAAGCTCAGGCATCAGGCGGCTTTGCGGATCGCTTCTCAAGCTGGCTTCTTAAGCCGATAATTGGGCAGGTGATGCGAGACGCTTGTAACTTAATACCAAAACTTTCAATAATAATGGTTATGTACGATAATATACAAAACATGTTTCCGTATTTAATATGTTTATAAAGATCACATGCAGGATAATAATCTCATTTGATTCATATGATTATCTTCACATTTTAATCGACCCACTGAAGGATTGTCGCCGATCAATCGAAAAGTGTACTTATTAATGCCGAATTTCATTGTTAATTAACAGATTATTGAAAGTTAAATTAAACTATACACCAATAACTTAACAAGAGAAATTGAATAAAAAAAACGTTTGTACGATTGAGAATGATCACACTCAAGTCACTTGAGCGTGAACATAACTTAACTCAACGTAATACTCTCGAGGTATCAAGATATCAGATTGATGATTTTGTGGTTGTTTGAGGTATTAGATCTTCAATCAACCAAATTCAAAGCTGCTCAGAGGACGTTATATAAATTTTCGAGTCGCGGCGTATCGTCGGCGCTGCACCGTCCATCGTTCTCTTTATGTCGATACAGCCATTTGGTTTGAACTTCGACCAAAAAAAATTATTTCTCTTCAAATCGTTTTTTTAATAACTTAAACATTAACCATGGCTGGCCTTTTGTTCTACGCTTGATCATTATGAACCATCAAACAAATTATATTATATTTATATTATATTATATTATATTATATTATATTATATTATATTAAAACAACCTTGCATTTTTAGCCTACCAACATACGGTCATCAAACTTATTTTTTTGTACGTTAAGATCACTGTCTTATCACCCAACTTACGGAGAGGATTGTTCGGTAATTTTTAATTGTTTTGTACACTGCATAAAATATCAATTTTTCAATCAGCTTACGAAAAAGTTCACGAGATTCCCAATCCTCTCTCTTTTGTGTGGAAATTCTAGACTGACGATTGGCAGATAAAGTTCAGCGGGAGAAGAGCAAATTTGTGTTTTTGAAGGCAAAAGCTCATAAGTTGCGGAAGTTTATGTGTTGCAGCAACTCAACAAAGTTGTAAAGTTGAGAGTTCTGACAGACTTGTGATGACACTACACTCCAAACTACGAACCTCTGATTGAAGAAAACATCTGGCAAACTCGACAACATTTCCTTCATTTTGCCTTGGAGCCATCTCCTTTTTGTATCGTGGGATTTAAGTAGTCTCCAACTTGGTATAGGAATCCATCCCTTTTTGGAATGCTGTTCTTACCGGCAGATGCAGGATTATCAGGCCAACTACTGAGCAGATTAAGTGGAAGAGTTTATTGTAAAGTTTGAACTCGTAGCCAATGTAAACTTGCCATTCCTTATTTATATCCGTTGCACCTCCGCAACCTACGCGTTTAAATTGCATAGCATACAAAATTATTGAAAGTAAATCAATAAATGACTATGCTATTCGTTCAAACTTTAACACATCCTCGCGCACCAATACTATATTCATACTCGCGCTTGAATACGATGCATAAAATTTCCCGGTATTTTATGTATAACGACAAAAAACCTAATGTTTTGTCATTTAATGACCCATACCCTAATAATATAAACAATGTATAAAATGAGAGTCATAATTTTCATCAGTCATAATTTATGTTCACCCCGGCAGATTCTTCATGAAAATTATATTGGAGATTGCAGGATCAAGATCACCGAAGAAGCGATATCGCTCACTGAACATCAAAAACCAGTATAAACTTTTTGATGGCCAGCAGAGCGCAGCGGAAACATAATCTCATTTCTGAGCGAGCGGAAGTTGAGACGCGCTTGTTCACGACAGGTAATTCCGTACAACAAAGGCAAGATCTACTGCATTAAAATAAACTTGAGCGACTCGCCGATGGTCGGCCATTGTCACTGTTTGAGTGGTCAGCCATTGGTCACTGTTCGATTGGTCAGGCTGACTAATTTTGCTATTAAATTTGTAAATAAATCCAATTACCGCTGTATGATGCAAAAATCGTTTCAAAACTAACTTCGTTGGTGGCAGTTTAACTAAAAATAATTTTGAGAGTGAAATTTTTAGTCACTGTATAAATCGAGATATTGTGAGAATGAATTGAGACGTCATCGTGACATTGAATTGTGATGTTATTTACAGAATGAAACGTGGCAGCTTTTTAAATTCATATGACATTCATCAATCACTTGACTTGATTAAAAAAAATATAACTCAGTACTCACTGCAGTGAGTGACAGAGAGCGCATTTTCTCGTTGACGAAAATGTGAAGTCACGGATGGACAGACAGACAGACGGACGGACAGCCGGACATGGCGAGCACAATAGCGCCTTTTTTCCATAAATGAGAAAATGCGCTAAAAAGTGATTCAGTCATTTGACGTATACGCATTCAGAGAACATGTGTTTTTTATGAGATAAACAAGTAATAACTGCTAGGCGCAGCAATGCCCTGCGGCGCTAGAGGCAATAAATCGGACACTTCGGAGAGTGATGAAGACGGCGCACCATTATTGCACGGCGGTGATGCCGATGGTGCAGCATTATTGCACGGCGGTGATGCCGATGGTGCAGCATTATTGCACGGCGGTGATGCCGATGGTGTAGCATTATTGCACGGCGGTGATGCCGATGGTGCAGCATTATTGCACGGCGGTGATGCCGATGGTGTACGTAGCATTATTGTGCGGCGTAAAGTGCGCCATTTCTGCCATTGCCGAAGAACTTGCGTCCCGTAGGTCATGCGTAGTGGTAAAGTAAGACGTACGCTGCGTTCTCAATGAGGCGGGAAATGAGTTTGACTCGTCCACGATTTGAAATATACTAGCTTCATTTTCTAAGCTGTCTGTCCGAATGGAAAAATGAAGATCGTGACTAGAATTCGGTGGAAATTCAAGATATTAAGGTTTTAATCCATCGCATTACTGTCTTTACAGTATGTATCGCTTCCTTATTGCATTATTAATAAGAAATGATAACCATTATTGTGCGGAAGTTTCAATCCCACTTTTTTACTTGATTAACAGTAGTTTATCCCCAATTAAAAATTAAATTTAGCTGCATAGTTGGAAAAATTTTTTTGCATCTCTTTCAAAGTACCTAAACATGTTTAGAATAGAATAGAAGTGTCGGCGCTGAAGAAATAGGCCCATGGCCTGTTGCCGATGGCAACAGCTCTTAATTAGTTTAATCAGCTCTTAATTAGTTTAGCTCTTAATTAATTTAACTAGCTAACTAGCCATAGCGACATATTCAATGAGAAATTTATTCATGATTTGTGTGCAGAAAATTCGCCGTTAGTGGACGTTCATGTATTAATGAATGTACAAGCGGACTGAATTTAGACCGTGAAATGTTAGCAACGAAAAATAATTCGGTCACTTTTATAAATTTAGTAACATCAATATAAAACATTTTACTTTTTAATTAACATTTTATATGTGTCATTCATTTTAATGTTCAATAATGCATGCAGCATCATTTTTTCGTCTACAGATGTGACTGCTGTGTACCACACACTTTTGCGGCTACGGCTGTGACGTTTGTTTTGGGGCATAGGGTATGGCCAACTGTTGCCGTAGGATCTGGCCGACTGTTATCGTAGCATCGGGCCGACTGCTATCGTAGGATTGGGTTGACTACTAACGAAGGATCAAGCCCAATGCTGTCGTAGGATTGCGCCGACTGTTGATGTCGGATCTGGCAGACTCCTGTCGTAGGATCTAGCCGATTGCTTAAATAGGATTTGGCCGACTGCTGACGTAAGATCGAGGCAACTGCTGACCAGAGATCGAGCTGACATGCACTGCAATTATTTTCACAAAAAATATCTTCTTTAGTTTCATTTGACTCAACTTGATTCCAAAATCCATAACAGGAAATCATTCAAGTAACTCTTTGAACTACCATTTGTAGAACTTTTGAAGAATTAAAAATAATTGATTACAATGTGATTATAATAATGTGCATTAGTAAAACCAATTCTCATAGATGCGAGTTCATCTACAATTTATAATATTAATTCGACTAATCCGTTAAAATACTTCTGCGATTATGTTACGTGGTTGCGCAGCCTTGACGTAAGATGTGTGCGCAGATCCGCAGAAATTACGTGTACTCAGCCGTGATGTGTGAGCAGTTTCTATAGTGTATAGTCTTTTGTGTTTTTATTAAAGCTTTCCTTCGTTCCGGGCGCAGTTTCTATAGTGTGTAGTCTTTTGTGTTTTTATTAAACATTTCCTTCATTAAAATATAGTAAAAAATTTTTCAATGATCCAGGCCTCCTCAAAAATGTTATTTATTACTCAGCCTAAGTTTCAAATTTTTTCTCAATGTTCAATGAATTTGGAGAATATGATCCGTAAATATTCTTCGCAGTAAAGCCGTCAGAACCTCGCTCGTCTGCTACATCAAAACACAGCCATTATTCATAGAGCTTTTAGCTCATCGTTCTTTTGTCATATCCACTAGTATATTGTGAATATTCATATTCATCACATATTCATCAATATTTTTCTTTGTAAATGAAAGATCTAGGGTATTATTGAACATTTTAACCAATCAATGATTAGCTTTTCCAAGAGTTGAATATACGGTACAAGCTTAAAGTTTTCCTAATAAATAAAAAGAAAATGCATGAGCCTTGTTTGGTGAACGCTCTCAATATAATTCATTACTTCGTTATCATAATTGGTTTATGAACCGTTATTATTATCAAGTTTTTGCTTGAGTTTCGTGCACAAAGAAGATACTCAAATAACGGTTTATTGCTCCGTTTTCATGTTTATACATTTATTACTAGTAATTATAACGAACGCACTTCGTTCATTCCAAATCCCACGTTATGGAAGCTGTGGAGAGATGTTGAAACCTATATTGTGATTTTTTACTTTCTTTGTTTTTTTTTTAAAGTTTTTTAATAAAATCTTAGTGGGTATGC
Organism: Hyalella azteca; assembly: GCF_000764305.2. Taxonomy (NCBI): domain Eukaryota; kingdom Metazoa; phylum Arthropoda; class Malacostraca; order Amphipoda; family Hyalellidae; genus Hyalella; species Hyalella azteca. The sequence continues at coordinate 47,855 of NW_025937486.1, read as the reverse complement.
TGTTATGTGCTATGCATTTAAATTCACGAGTAATTGGCGATTCAAGCAAACAAATTATTTAAACACAGCAATACATTTATAAAATTCTCATGTGAAAGAACCATGTAGAACATAAAAAAATTATAAAGACGTACAATAAAGGCGACAAAGTCTCTCGCTTTCTCACTCCGGCGACTAAAGACTTCTTCAGGCAAAGCTGAAATTTCCCTTTGAATTCTTTTGGTCTGTGAACAGTCGGCGCTTGGAGATCGTTAGCGTCAAGGATGAAGGACAAGCTCAGGCAAGCTCTTCAGGGCCTTGATAAAAGATCCTCTTAAAATCTGATGCATATTAGCGGACGTCGTCAAGTGTTAGAAATAATTGCTCGCGTCGTGGAAGTCGGCCTTCGATGTTTCTCCGTTCGCCATGGTTCGCCATTGTTAAAACCATTTAATGATCATGAAATCAATACTTTACTCTAATATGAAATAATTAAATTAGACGTTATTGTTCGTAAGTAGATTCCTTCATGTAATATGACCGCGCTCTCACTCGAATTCGTGGCAGTGATTTTTGGTTACGATTGAGTTGTTGTCTCGTCAAATTCACTGCTAATGAATCTGAATAAGTTTCGTTTGGCACTTCAAAAAAATAGTTTAGAACAAGGTGAATGGTTAAAAAATTAGTTGATTAATCATTGCGCGCTGTCTGAAATAGCGTTGAAAGACTTCAATTTGAATGGAGATGAAATAACAGTGGAATCTAAACCACGCTTAGTGCAGGAGATAACTACACAATTTTAATAATTTTTGGGGCGGCCAGTTAGTCTGACTCTATTGAAGATTTTTGAGTGAAATTATAGAAGCAAATAAAACGTGAAATAAGTTTACTGCATGCCTGGCGCATTCTTTGCTTTAAATTATTAATGAACTTGCGATTCAAGCAGACTGATGAGTTAGGTTATTCATCGGGATGCAGTGGCTGCTGCCAGCGTTGCGTCTAATTGTCAGACTTTATAAAATTATTAAATCTCAAGCGAGCTGAAATAATAAGAAAATACATGAAACTTACAAATGCGAGCGAAAATTATACCTGTAAAAAGCGGAACTCAGAAATTCTCGATCATCAGCCGTCCTCTGCAATTTTTAATGATTTTAAAACAGGTAGTTCCCGGCGACCTCCACAAAAGAATAGAAGAAAAATAACAAATTTTTACAATAGGTGTACTAACTACTGGGTAAAAAAATAAATATATTAAAATGAATTGTGAATGCTACTGCATTGTTGTTTAAAAATTTAAGATTTACGAGTCCACAGATAGTAATTTTAAGTTATAGAGAAGCATGAAAATTATAAGTAAACAAGTACAGCTTTCAGGAACCTGTTAACTTGAAGGCAAATTGAATTCAATTGCATATACGCTTTTCATTCCATTTGAGTTGGCGATTAACTCCTTTTATCTCATTAAGGGTTAGATTGTTGACAGGAAGCAATGACATCGATTTTGTGCAGAAACTTAACGTGGAACACATCACACATCATCATAGAAACTTATAACGTGGAACACATCACTTCTTGAAATTGGGTTGCCTTTGTATGTTTAAATGAAAAGAGGGTTTCACAATATGAATGAGCAGTTAAATTTAAATTTAACAATTGAAAATGCTATCCGGTGATATAGGCTGAGTTGGGGCCCTCCGATGATCATAAGAGCAATTAAATGAAAACATATTTAGAGCTCAAATAAGCTCCCATGCATGTTAATTATAGTGTTCAATCCGAGTGCGCTCATCAAGCATACAAGTAAGAGAAAAATCAAGTTTACTAATCGAACTTACAATCAAGGTTTCCCTGAAAATCAAACAATGTTAATGCATCGACAACTAGCCTAACAGAACATACACAAGAAAATGAAATTGAACGCGCACCACACACAAAGTAATCACCTTCATTCCACCAAATAAATAGACCTCTATTTATTCATCACTAGCAGGTGTTGCTCATATTTTTTCTGCCACCAAAAACCATTAAACGATCCTCTTTAGAAAGATGAGCAAAGCAACGAAGCACCGTGCGTATAATAAGGGTGCGCTGATTTACCAATTCATTCAGCTCTCAGTTTAAATGGAAAAATACCAAAGATTTACATAAGAATTAATCAACTGTCGAATTGTGTCTTTGCATATTATTATGATGGAATGAATATATTTCGCAATGGCGATTTAATAAATTTTTCTACGAATAGAATTTTTTTAACGAATGGAAGAGGTTGGACATGGACGAAATCCAACTAGAAAACAATAAAGTTCAACTCCGAACCTTTAGATTCTTTAATACTTTCTCTAAAAAATCATAGATGAATGACTGGAATATGAATGAATGAAGCCGATGCCATTTACATATCGGAAAAAATACCACTGTCTTATTTTACTGCATAACTTAGTGCCTATTGGCATAAGTGTATTCTGGCGCCCTCGAATCTCCGCCAATCGCCGTCAATGTTCCAGTTCGGTGACTTTGGTTGTACCTTTTACGTCATCAATAACTCGTTTGACTGGAGATTTTTGAAACACAAAACTAATTTGTATTTTCATTAAAAGAAGCTTGGATAAAATTGAGATTAAATTTGATCTCGTATGAAGCTGAATAGCTTTAAATAATGTGTTCTATTTATTATTATTTGAATAAAAAACCAAATAATATATTCATCGCGAGGTATGCAATCAGGAATCATGAGGAAACTTTTTTTTTGGTTTTCATATAGGACCTGAACAGAGAAACTAATGTAGTAGATCCTTGGCTAAATGAAAAAGAATTTACTAGCAATTTTGAAATCTATTAGATCAAATTTATACAAGTTTCAGTCAGCTCAGTCAGTTCCAGAGGCTATTCATATAATCTACTTTCTCGTCGCAGACGCGATATCAATCTGGCATCATAAATACTATAAAATGCTAGAGCTTGGACGGCTCAATAATTACGTCAGTGAGATGGAATAAAAATATTGCTCGGAAAGCGAGTACAAAATGCTGTTCGGAAAATCGGTGGGAAATTCTGCTTGGAAATTGGGTGGAAAATAATGATTGGAAAAACAATAATCCTTTAAATATTGATCGGAAAATGGATAGGAAATTTTGATCGCAGAGCGTGAAAATTCGTTTAAAATGTTGGGCTTAAATGCAATGACAGCGTAGAGAAATTTTGACTATGAGTGGAATCTGCCATCGTTCAAGGATAGGGCATGAAATGAAATGTTAACAATTCGGCGGCTGGACATAAAAATGTTTTGAGGTGAAAGTTACTGAGATTTGTTCTTATTAATCTTACAATGATTTGAAAAGGGAATGCTTTGAAGGAGGAAGCTTACAGGAGGGGATGTTTTGCTTCCAAAATACCCGCTAAGCCTCATGGCGAGACAAGGGTGGAAGGATTGAACCAAACATCATAAGGTTGCTGGAAAAACTGAACAAATCAAAGTGTTATTATATATCGTCCATAACTTTTCGAGTCCCGTTAAAAAATACAATGAATATTAAATATAAAAATTCAGTCATGCAAGTCACGCATAAAAATGACGAGTAGAAAAAATTCCTATCATTGAGAGGTTGGGAAATAAAAATAAAGTGGATTTTTATTTAGTTTAGAAAATTTTTCTCTAATTTCCTCAAGTCAATTTCAAAGCAAACCTACCAGAAGACATGTAAAACAATATTGGTTTGGTGAAAAATCACTTAAAAACCAGGATCTTTGAAAACCAGTACATTGATTCTTCAAATTTACGTTTTGCCACCCACTAATACAACTGTACTAATGATTGATTAGGCACCAATTTCGAAATATGCAAATGAAAAATCAAGACAAATGGCTTCTCTATAAATATGATCAAGCAATATTTAAGGATCCAACACGTGCAGACATTTCACTTTTTTCAAGAAAAACGTGAAAAAACAGGTTCCTCAATAGGTTTTATTTTATATCATTAAAAGAGATATATATCATAACTTCAACTTTAGTAAATACTTTATAATTTTTTTTATAACTTCACACAGTGGCACTATATTTATTTTCTTTAAAGAAAAAAAAAAAAAGAAACGCATCGGAAAATTTGCCTGAAAATTTCAATTATAACGACCTAGTGGAAGAGTCACACCCCACACTTAATATTTACATATATAAAAGACCTGAGATTTGTTCGGTCTGTGATAGTGGTCACGAGAATTAATGAGGCTCCGCGTAGAGATTAGTCTAGCTTTATTCGGAGATTATACACGGCTTACAGTTTACGGGAATAAAGGCTGATATGTCTCGGCTTAAACACTTTCTGTCGTTAGCTCGCTACTCTAATGGGATTGAGTCTGAAAATATAATGCACAGCCGTTCTCTGTCCTGACTGCCCTTGTCCGTCCTGATTAACCCTCTACCGCCGTATGTCACTCTCCGGGAACATAGTTTTCAAATTAAATTATACGTAAACTGTTGAGTGTAGCAACCTGAGGACGTTTGTACGCAACAGAGAACATTTTAAAGTTGTCGTTTGTGGCGGCAACCATCAGTGCAAGTCATTTTTAGCAACGTATCCTTTTTGGGTAGGCTTGTGTGACACTATTGCTCCGGGTACTCATGTCTGGAGTAACGTTAAATAGCTTAATATTAACTGACGTCACAAGGGCGCGAGTCGCTACCGTATAAGAAGGAAGAGCGGACAAAATTTCATGGACATATCCCAATCAAAGACGCTAACCTAGAACAAAGAAGTTATTAATGAAGAAATATCCAAGGTCAAATGATAGTAATGAATTGGCACCTGTCACTTGTAACCGAAAATAACTATATCTATTGTATAGCTGTAAACCTGTTAATTTCGTATTTAGCTTAACTTTCAAATATACAAATAAGAAAAAAAATCACAAATAAAATTCCGATAATTATGTTTTAAAATATATACTCATGTGAAAAGTGTTTTATCTTAGGAAATACTCGATTTTGAGATAATGAAATTAAATCTTACAATACTTCAAACCATACTCACACTGGATTTTTTTCCATTATATGCATGTTCAATAATTGTTGTCTCGTCAGCGGCCAAATAAATGAGCAAAATTTTAGTTTTAATTTAAAATTTTATGCTCTGTGTTAAACTAAGTGGATTCTCAAACTGGGGGCTTTAAATCCTCTGTAATACCGATTTTTTGAGACCTGAGCCGATTTTTTCGCTTCCTGAAATCCTCCTTGCGTAATTACTTCAAGGAAGACAAGAGAAAAGCTTTGCTTCCACAAAGATCTGCTGCGACTTGGATTTTGGCTGCATTTGTAATCATTGAGTGTTGGCTAGAGTACTCTTTTATTTCATTTTGTATTATTTATTTTGTATTATTTCGTATTATGCCTCAGGAAATTTTTCAAGCATGTTACTTCTTTCAAATGACTGTAACATGATTTATTTACAAGGGATTACATTCAGGAAATCCTCATGCAAGAATATATTTCCAATTTAAAACTGCGCTCATTCTTCAGAAAACTTATTTTGAAGCGATAAGTTAATTACTTCATGAATTGGTTGCGGTGAATTGGTCTGCAGGTTTTTTCATAACAAGTATTTAGATCGTAATGCTTATGCCAAAACCTTTGTTCACGTGGTTGAAACTTTTCAACATAAAAAAGTTTAAATTTGTTCTGGATGAATACATGAAACCAATCCATTATTATTTTCAACGTTCAATATATCGCAGATTGTGCAAAGCATAATCATCTGTATTGTGTTTGCCAAAGACGATTGCTCTTCACTTTTAAACGTTAATGCTTGCCGAAAAATATGTTCAGTTATCAATAGAACGAAACTTTTCTGTGTGATCGATTCGAAACGATTTCATGCACACATAAGCTGAGAATTAATGGGAAAACTAATTGATGGAATAACTGGAAATAATAATGATATCCTTATATTATTCATTCATTTTGGGTGCAGTGCCGCATCAATGTAAACAGAAGATAATATTAATTAAATTATTTATTTGAATCACGTTTCCAATTCATCATATATGAAAGTCGTCACCCCCACCTCTTCACCCCCGCTTCTTCTCGCCACCTCCGCTTGCCTCATAACCGCCTGATGGTACACATTAAACAAGATGGGTGACGTGGAGCACCCCTCTCGCAGACCTCTCGCAGGCACCCAGCTTTCACTCACTCCTTCCTTCCCTCTCACCTTGTACACAGTCGACTCATGCAAATCCACAATCTTATCCAGACATTTCCCTTTCATTCCATACCTCTCAAGCAACCTCCACAAATCCGGTTTATTCACCCTCGGATACGCTTTTCTCAAATCCAGCAGTCTCGCCACAGGCCACTCCTCTTCATTCATGCCCCCATTCTCATTCAGTTCCATTCTTCTCTTCAAATCAACCACGTCCTCTTGCATCCGAACCATCATTTGCACCACATCCGCTGTCGACCTGCCCTTTCGAAAACCTGCCTGCTCCTCATCCAACAACCCCAAATACTCAGCCCACCACGCCACTCTCTTCGCTATCACCCTCGCAAGTATCCTGCTCCCCATACTCAACAGACATACCCCCCTATAGTTATTACAATCATTTCTATCACCCTTCTTGTATAACGGAATCATAACGCCTACTTTCAAAGATTCATCCCAAGCATCCGCTCTCTTCCCAAACATATCTCTCACCAACTCAATCACTCTGTCTCTCACTCCTTCATCCGCCCACTTAATATATGCAATCCTCACTCCATCTTCCCCAGGCGCCGACTCTTTCATATCTATCATAGCCGCAACAATCTCTTCTCTTTCAGGCACTTCATTCAGTCGATCTTTGCCTTTTTCGCTCTTTCTCACTCTCGCAGGTCAGTCGCACCATTTACCGCCCGTTCTATCACTCTCGGCTCCTCTTCATACCTATCGCACGTCACTCGTTCAAAATGCTCCTTAAATTCATTTACAGATATTCGCACTCGCTCCCGCCTTGCATCCTCTCGTGCCAATCTTCCTCAAACACTTGTACATGTCTCCCACTCTGCCTGTCGCACACGCTTCCTCACATTCCCTAATCTTATTCTCCCACCACTCTCGTTCAAGCCGCCTCAACCGTCTACACAAAGCTCTCCTCGCCTGCTTCACCTCCTCTCTCGCTCCAGCCACCTCTCCATCAGTCTGCCATCTCTCCTCTGCCTCAGCCTTCTCCTATTCCCCACCAGTTGCACCCTTTCATTTCTCAAACGCACCGCCGCACGCACCCTCTCATTCAACGCATTTAGCTCATCTTCATACCCAATTGTCCAGGGATTCTGAACCCCCTTCTCACATACTCCACATACTTCTTTCGCCGCCTCAGTCATCACCTCCGCAAGCACCTTCCATTTATTACCTTCATTTATTCTCTCATTTGCCTCAGTCATCCTCTCATTCGTTTCCACATTGTATTCCTCCCTCTTCTCCCATTCTTTCAACACCTTCCACTTTATCCTTGGCACTCTCCATCTTTTCCCCTTCACTCTCACAGTCATCACTACTGGCTTGTGGTCCGACAACTCGTATTCTCCATCCGTCCTCATCTTTCTTACCATCCACCTCCTATCACTCTTCCTCATCACAAAACCATCCAACTCGTACCATCTACCATATCTCACATTAAACCACGTCCCTCTCCTTTTATACCTCACGAAGCTATTCACATACTCCAACTCATGCTCGCCACACCAATCAATCAGATCCCTTCCTGCCTCATTCACGTTTCCAATGCCATACCTTCCGCACGCCCCGTCCCTTTCATTCCCTCTTCCCACATTAGAGTTGAAATCTCCCCCTATAATCAATTTCTCACTTCCACCACACGCAACTTGATTCTCAACCGCTCTCCTGTACCTCTCCATACCGTCTTCATTCGTTCCCCACACAGGCTGATACACTGATACCAGACGCAACCCTCCCAATACCACAGCAGTCACTCTCTCCTCAAACCATCTCTTCTGTCCATCTCTCACCCACACCTCTAAAGCCTCACCCCTCAAAACCACAGCCGACTTTTTCCCCATGTACCACCACCACTCTTTCTTCATCCTCTCCCAGCCACAACACACCCTCATCATCCGCATTTATTTCACTCAACAAAACAATCTCCCACCCTTTCCTCACAATCTTCTCTATCACTCTCCTCAATCGCCTCTTCTATCACAATCTCTGCACATTCCACGTCACAATCACTCTCTCCCTCCTTTGCCTCCCCTCAACAACCTCATCCTCTCCCTCTCGATCTCTCCTCCTCCTCCTCCGACCCTCGTGACGCCTTTCCCTCCCCTCTTCTCTTCGCCTATCCCCCACACCCCTCCGCCCCCTCCAGTTCCTCGGCCCAGGGTGCGGGTGAATGGACCGGAGTCCAATCACCCTAAGGGCCGCTGCCAGCCTGTCCAAAACGGCTCGCCACGAAAGTTTTTAAACGGGCCCTCGCCTCGAAAGTTTTTAAAGAGGGGTCAGGGGCGGCTACTCCCATCTTCCTCTGTTGTGAACGGGGGGGGAAGGTGTCGGGCATCTCCCCTTGCGGCTTGATCCCACATTGCCCCCGCCCCCTGGTGGATCCTTTGCCGCTCCAGGGGCCAACAGCTGCTGGCCCCGGGCGAGTCCCCCCTGCGCCACAGGAGGCGAACCACCGAGCAAGGGCAATAAGGCATACGTGCCAGATGGATCGCCATCATCATAGTCGTCTTCTTACGTGTCGGATGCTGAAGTTCAGCAGCGGCCAACCAAAAAAGTTCCGGAACCTCCTTCCACCACGACAGTTCCGGAACCTCCTTGTCTACTTTTACCCGTCCGGCGGCGGCGGCGGCGAAGCAATCTCAAGCAATAGCCTCAAGCAGCAGCAGCAGCAGCAGCATGACCACATCGCAAGGAAATGAAGAAGAGGAAGCTCACGGAGGTGATTAGGAGGAAGGACATGTCGAGATACCAGGAGGAATGAGATTCAGATACCTGCCAAAATGAGAATTACCACTCAAACGATTTGTGGTTCCAAGCCCTTTTTGCAAGGAAGGGTTTTCCAATCGGAAACTTGTGTCTTATAGAAAGGAAACATAAGTCAAAGACGGTGGCTGCCACCTACGTCAAGTCGGTACTTCCGTACAAAAGACTAGTAAAACTTACCGGGATTCCGGGTTTGGGCGAAGCCCTTACGAAGTATATTCCAGAGGAAGTTAAGAAAACTGTCAGGGAAGACTTCCAGGAGGCAGAATAAATATGTTGAATTTGAACCTAGTCCCTCCTGAACTTGAATTACTAGAACCTGGCGTATAGTCGAAGTGTTAGAGAAGGGAAAAGGTGACGCACTCATCACGCATGCAGTCAGTTGTGTGGTATAACTCGCCCGACACTGTGCGCACTTTCCCGGAACTGCATGCAATTCTTGTAAATTTCCAGACGGATCTCCTCTCACTTGATTTGTCTGAGAATGGCCGTAGATCTGCCAGAACTAATTTCAAGCATTTTCTTCTTCTGGTTGCGTCCTACGTGTCCTCATTGCTTCCGATCCACCGAAGAGACATGGATATGAAGAATTTGCTATTAGTCTTGAAGCCTTCACTGCAGGCCTTCAGAAACTTCTAGATGGTTCTCGTTGCACGAATGTTGTTTAGTTAATCATCAGGTTTTGCAGTGTTTACGACCGCGGTGTTATTGGCGATCATTCGATAATGTGCAAAGGTATAACCGTCACTATAACGGCTATTTCTTTAACGGATCTCCTATTTGGAACGTCTGATCCTCGTAATTCATGTAAGTAAATGTGAAATGATGTGATGTGAAATGTGAAACAAAAAATGACGAATGAGACTATATTTTGTAAAATTATAACAATTAATTTCGTACTTTCGTACGCAGCGCGGGAAAATAACATTTTAATCCGTGATGTAACGGCGAATTGCTCCTCTTAATGCGTACCACGCACTTGCATACATGTTCGAAGTATTCTATATAGAAAGGTTAAAAATTTGTAGTCGTTTAGTGTCTAATTTAATAATGAACTTTTAAGCAACTATTCCATTCGTCGTTAGAATTCACGTACTAACAGATTCATGACTGCAGAACTGGCATTTCAAAAGATAAAAAGTAAAAGAGCGAAGTGATGAAAAGTAAACGAGTCCAAATAGAGGTTTGCCCGAATCCTAGATTGCCACCATGGCACTGAGCGGTCACTTGAAGCAAGCCACAATCAAAAAGTACATGTCTTCGGTGCTGAAGTTTGCCTCCTACGTCAACAATCTGACGCTCGACGCAGAAATTCTCGGTAACTTCTCCTTGCCCTACATCAAAGGAATTCTAGAGCGACATAATTTAATAGTAATGAGAGACCTGGCGACTTTCTCTCACTTTGAGCCCATTGTTGAGTGTAACATACGCACAGCAATATCGCGAGAGGCCATGAGTCGATTTCTAAATAATCAGTTTATGAATGAGTACATCGACAAAACTCTGGACGTGTTCTCCTTCCTCAACGAACGCAAGAAAATGCCATATGAACACATACCGTGGGCACCAAGTCGACCGACCTGCAATAAAGTTCGAGGCATACTAATAACTTTCATTGGCATGGCAACGGTGCGGAGATCGCTCGAGATGACGGCATTTACGATCCAGTCGTTCACGGGACCCATCACCAACGCTGACGAGCTTGTTCAGCACTAAGTTCGGCGACACCAGACGGGACGATCTCTTCTCTGACATCTCCTTGTAGAAGGTCACTTGAGTAACCTTTTGCAAATGTACTTTAGTACTATCGGCAAAATTTAACCATGGACATTGCACCTCAGGCCCCGGTCTTTTTTAGTACAAATTCCATGACGACCCTATCCAAACCCCTCTCAGTGGGAAGCATCGGCAAGATTTACGGCTCATGTCTTCAAGTATGGAGCCCAATTGAAGATCAACCTAGATTTACATTACGTAAATTTAGGAAATTCTACACGTCAACCTCCAAGGACATTGACGGGGAATGATGATGAAACCATGCGGGAGAGGTCATTGGTCATGTGGCACTCCTATGGAACCAACAACAAAGATTACACGGTCGGAACGCTGAGAGGCCGATATACAAGATTCTATCACAAGATGAAAAAAAAAAACTGGAAAAGGTTGACGCCTTAGGTGCCCAAGAGCGTATCAATTCGGAAACTGTCCTTGGCAACGAAAATGTTATGGCAGAAGACGAAGTTGACATTGACGAAATCGACTACATTATCATTAGAGACATAGAAGAGAATCGTCCGGATCCGGAGCAGGAAGACGAGGATGACGAGGAGCTGGCAAGCATGGGTGTTGACGAGCGAGGCATGATGGAGCAGGTAGACGTAGAAGACTGTACCCTCTTTGATTTTGTTGAAGTAACTGATGAGCCATTCACAGACTGCCTTCAGCCGACGAAGCCGACGACTACAACCAAAAGAGGCGCAAAACTGGTGCAGGCCACGTGCTCAAATCCCATTTGAAAAATGATGGGACAGCAGCTTCATTCAGGTTGCTGTATTGGCATTGATTTAACTAGAAAAAGGCTATTCAGCAATTATCTCAATTATTAAGGGGACCGGCTACCCTAAAATCGAGGTAGCCTATAACTCCTACAGTTATTAACCGATCATCATGAAACTTCACATACATACGTAAAATGTAAAAATAATAACATTTTACTTCTATGAATTTTTCGAAAAAATTGATAGAAAACGATATTCATAGAAAACGGACAAATAACGGGTACTATAGAAAATCTATCTCCTCCCACAAATATCGTCCTACAATATCGAGACACATATCATTAGATTCGTAAAGACCATACCTATCAACTCTGCCATCCCTTTTTTTTCATTTTTCCCATAGTTTTTTATGCGCGTTTTTCCCATTTTTTCACTTTTTTCACCCCTTCCCCCCCCTTCTCCCCCATATATGACGAACCATGCACAAATTAAAAAAAAACGATGGCTAGGTGGATAGATATTTTATTTACAAATCGAATGATATGCGTCTCATTGCTGTAGCTTGAAAACTATAATAGGAGATAGGTTTGCAGTGTGACTAATCGTAGGTTTTCACGGCGCCCAAAAAACTGGCGGGCGGCACGCAAAATGACTAAAAGAGTCGTAACGTAGCCAACATACCGAAACTAAGCCTTAAAAGTAAGTGAGGAAGGTGTAGAGCGAGTGGCTGCCACCTCGCTGTCATGATAGGCACTGAAAGATTGCGTTGCATCAATGCATCCCACAGTATATGTAGCCACGCCTCCTATTTATTGCCTTAGCGATTAGTGAAGGCCGCCCCCCACCACCCCCCGTTCCATGGGGCGTGGTGAACGTAAAAATGGAGGTAGAGAGATGATTCTGCTACCAATAGAATCGTCTGAAAGTAAGCTTTAAGATGAGTATAAGCACCGGATAATGCCATGATTGGCCGCTTTACGTCAGGCGTTCCTTTTTAGTTTGTCCAGCCCTGTAATTAAATCCCATAGACATTTGTTAAAGGGCCTAAAAACTGCCCTTCTTTGGGAAGCTGTCACGAAATCATTTTTCGACGTACAGGGATGATTCTGGTACCGTTGAATGCGTCAAAAAGTAAGCTTTAAGATGAGCACAAAAATCGGAAAACGCCAGAAGTGAAAATTTTAGGGTAGCCGGTCCCCTTAATCGTTTACAAATTAGCCAGAGAAAATGTGTTCGAACAAATAAGTCCTTATCTCAATACAAAACTTGGCGATGAAAATAAGTTTACTAGTGCCTCTTATTTTTCTAGTAGCAACCTCAGGGGTTGATACCTCAAAACGGGTGTCAAGATTCCAATTGCTTTCGAATAGGCGCGGTAACTCCCTCGTGTCACTCTCCCCCCTAATAGTCAATCCATCAATCCTGCTATCGAAGCAACGCAATTTAAATCTACTCGGCGTGTAATAGGAAACGGGCGCAACAACTTAACTTAATGCAGTAAATTTGCAGTAAGTCAGAAAATACCAGAAAAATACCAGATTTAGGCAAATATACCAGATCTAAAATGTTCATACCAGACACATTCTGAAAATACCAGATTTGTGAAATCTGGTATGGAAATATACCATCTGGCAACGCTGCCCGCCGCCACACCCGATCAGTGTTGCCAACTTTTTTCTCGGCGAGAATACAAGATTGCCTAGCTCATAATACCAGAAATTTTATTGTTCAAAAACAGACTGATACCTCCAAATTTGATTAAACTATTACTGAGATCTGAGAAACGTTGATTAGAAAAAGAAAATTAATTTTTTCATCTTCACTGTGCGTGCATTTATCTTGCCTGACGACTAATTAACCAAATTGAACACGTTATATTTTTTCCCTCTGTTAGAATAATTATGAAACTTTTATTTTCCTGCGTTTGATTACATTGACACTTGTTCAATTTTTTATCACGGTGTGGCACTTCTCCTTCACTAAAGATGAGCAGCCCACGGAAACAGGTCATCTTCCTCTTGTTTTTTTTTCGTGTACGCTTGCATATTGCATTTATCTATAATTTCGGGTGTGATCACTTGTTGCGCCTCAGCAGATAGTTTTTCGCCCGAATAACGGACTCCAGTACCATGGTCGAAATTTTATTTCGTTGCTCGTTTTTCACATAGGTGACTTGAGAAAACACTCGCCCCACGAATGCATTGGAGACAGATAAACGTAGACAAGTCAGCCAGTTCCATGAATGAATGGTGACTTTCACGATCCGTGAAATATTGAATGGCACCGCAGAATTCAAGTGACACTCCCATAAGTGACACTCAAGAATTAAAAACCACCCCACCAAACAAAAATGGTGGAGCTTGCGTTGCAGAGATCGGTTCAACAACCTCACTCGTCCTAGGCCATTTCATCACTGATCCGTAATCAATCAAGAATCCTTACTCTCGTGCTTATACCGCACTAAGCACTTTGGTTAAATGTTAACAATTATGTTGGGGGTTTTTCCATCAAGCGGTAATCTCGAGGATCTAGAAATGTCGGGTAAAGCTCTAGTCGCGCCGCTCTGAAGGTAGTCTATATAATCCACGCCTACGCTGGGGAAGTTCAAACTTCAGAGGTGGAACTTAATGCAGTAAATTTGCAGTTAGTCAGAAAAATACAAGATTTGGGCTAATATACCAGGTCTAAAATATTCATACCAGACACCGTCTGAAAATACTAGATTTGTGAAATCTGGTATAGAAATATACCAGTTGGCAACGCTGCACTCAACTGGCTGAAAACAACTGGAGGTGCTCTGGGTGCAATGCAACAGCTAGTCGCCTCTGAAGACGCCAATCATCACAAATTTTAGTTCCGTCGACTCAACCAATCGACACAAAATTTACAATTCTCATGATGGCTTGAAATGAATATTTATTCCACATATACTCTGTCAGGATGGGTGTATATATCTAGTGTTGGAAATTTTGTAAATGTTGGGAATAATGACAATTAATTCTATTCACCAAGTTGTCTTCTGTCCATCTGTCTCTGATTAATTTACGTATTTTTAATTTACAGATGCACATATAACGAGTATTTATGAGCATCGATTGTCGAGTGCCAGGAGGTTTGCGATGCGGTCGCTTACGTTACGGGTATCAAAGTTACTTATAGGCAACTTGAAGAGGTCACTCTTAATGAAAATGTAGTAGTTTCTGGTGAATCACTTTCAATAGAGAAGCACAATCAGGAAAGCACCAAGAAACTGACTTATGCCAAGGGATCAGTCATCTCGAAGTATGATCGTTTAGTGTTCCGACAACACTATGCTTTGATACGATTGAACCTCCCACTACCCCACGTCAATATTTTATCATTGTTTGTTATCCATCAATTATTTTAGCAGCCGATTGATTAGTTTGCGTATTCTTATTTACAGAAAAGTTTATAGCTTGAAACTTGGAACATAAATCTTTAATACAATTGGACGTAGACTTCCCCTTGAACATCTTTAGTGATTAGGTTGAAGGACTATCACGAGCCATATGATCACGTTGATGCTTGGGCATAGTTTGCCTTTTGGAGTGAGCCCATGGCAGCAAGATCAACCATCAATTTTCTGCAATTTAACAAATGGTTAACTTCAAATTTGAAGCAAAACCCACTTTCAACGGGTCGCTGAATCCCGATTTCTCGTAGATTGAGTTAATAGATTAGATGTTAATTCTGGTATCTTTCGCCAGTATCATTTCTGAAAGAGTCTGCCTGAGTTAATTAAATGTTCATACGTAAATAGTACGAATTATTCTAAACCGGCACTTGACCAGATACTCTAACATTCATTTGAAGTATTAGAACAGTCCAAGCACGTCGCCTCGACTCTGACGGAGCCACGTGTTTCTAGTCTGACTTTACCGAGCAAGTCAGCTATGGCAACAGACATTCATTACGCTAAGCCGAGCAAATCTAATAGCAAAGCATGTTGGCGCTGCGACAGAGTCCAGGATGTGCAACCGGCGGAACATGAAATTGCCAATTACCCTGTGTTTAATGCGCCGGAAGGTCGTTTGGCTGTGATTCGTAGTTTGGGCGGTTGCATAAAATATGAATGGCTATGTTCCAATTTTAGAAGCAAGTGGCGCACATACAACGCCAATCATGCTTCTTTTTGTGCACATCTGTTACTGGAAAGTTATCACCAGCTCCCGCTGTATATTCTAGTTACATTAATGCGTCGCATTCTGGACATAAAACCAAATCGGCGAATGTCGATACAATTTAACGTTATGCAAGTTCAAATGAACGAGAACGTTTCAATTCCGACGCTTACCGTATTATCTAGCAATAGTTTGTTGCGCTGCATGTACATATTATCCCGCCTCTCAAACTACCCATTTCACAGAGAAAGCTGCTTTCCAGTTAACCCTTTGACGACTGACGCTACCTCTAATTACCACCCTTCATTTTCCCTCATTACGAGCAAACTATGTTGTTGAAGCGTGTTAGCGACTGACGGGTAGTCTCAGTTACCACTCCGCTTCATCAATTAAATTACGACATCTGGCAACTCACGTGGGTAAACAACGAGATCAAAGGAAGAGGGCGGAAGGAAAGGATGCACCTGTTATTGCTCACCACACAAACGCCCGTTGAGGTCATAATCCGGTAAGTTTTACCATATTCACGAGCAGTTATTCTCCGTTATAGGTCTAGAAAGATATTTATTCCTAAATCATGCTGAAAATACGTGTATTATATGTAACTAATAGACAATTTTCAAGTGGTCATCCCAGTTACAGTCAGGAAATGAGAACTCCGGTTACAGTCGGTTGATCGCAATTTTCTGTTCATTGTAGCTCATTCTATGGAGCAAAATGGGTTTTTACGTCAATATAGTAATGCAATATATAGTAATATAGTCAATATAGTATGCAATATATAGTATATAGTAATATTGTCTCCATCAACTCACACCAACTCGTTCCTCTGCCCGCCCATACTGGGCAACCTCTCTTGCAGCAGCGATCAGATGTTCCCGTCCAGCATATGCAGGGCGAAGCATTGCCGCCGGAGTCTTGGTTGGGGATATCCAACCAACATGGGCAGCATGCCTGGTAGTGACGGCACGCCACGCAGAAGACACCAATGAGTGGCACGCCGTGAAAGCCGAGGCAACAGCTGGCAAAATATTCAATGTTGCCAGCTCAAGGGGCGACGCGGGCCCACATTCAAGAGAGCCGTACTCTACTCAGGGCCCCATCCCATCGAGCCACCCCCCCATATCAGAGCAGGAACAACAGTGTGTTACAACGATGGGTTCTGTCATGATTACTGGCAGTGGTTGTGATATGCGCAGCAGTAGATGTTTTCATGTTAATGTTCATCTATCCGCAACATCAGAGCCTCTAATTCCGTACGACCGATATTCATCTTTCGTTAGATACTGTAGTCATCCATCTTGTGCGACTTTTCGCCTACACTTTTATGAAAGAGTGAAGTCTAGACGTAATGATTTATTCAAAAATTCCCCAGCTGATAAGTCCATGCAAGCGGCACGCAATTTTTTTACAAGAACTGCTCAGCTCCGTTCCTATCTTAATCTGCTTGTCTATTTTAATGATCCTTCCCAGCAGCCTGAACCTTCGATTGTGTCGCAGTTGAATCTTTTTCGGGACAGAGAGGGCTTGGTGCGTGTGAGGTGTAAGTTCAGAAACTTGAACGCGCCATGTCTCAACACGAACCAGCGACCTTCTATGATCTCGATACACCAGCCAAAGCTTTACCCGAAGAAATGCCTGCAATCAAGGTGCTGATCACGGTAACTTTCGAGAGGGCAGATTTCAAGGCGCGACAGTGGCGGACGTCGGCAGTTGGAACAGAGCCGCGATAATTGTTAAAAATATACTTACTTGCAATTGGCCGCTATTGGACCGCTAGCAACAAAGGTTTGGACTGCCGCTCGCACCAAGAATAAACTGGCAACTAATCCCAATTGCTGAAGCAAAAAACACAAGTTTGCCTTATGTTGTCAAAGTTTTAAAATCTTCAATGGGATCGACGGTAATTTTCACTCTCATCATGAGCCCTTATCCTTGAATACATCTTTAGTGTCTCCCACCGTTTCAAGAATTTGGACATTCCATCCGATTAAAATTTTCAGATCATCTTTCCAGCAACTAATCAATATCCATCTTGACTATCAGACGCGCACACAAATTAGTTCAACATTAAGCAAGGCACCTTACGTTAGGCGCCCTTCTGGAAAGGGGCTTCCATGTCGGAAATGCATTTGAAAAGTGATCAGACGCGTCATCAATCAGTGCAGGACTGTGTAGAATGATCACATCTCGACAGCAAACACAGCTTATGGCTAACCCTATTCCACCGGCTCACAAAAACAGTGC
Organism: Hyalella azteca; assembly: GCF_000764305.2. NCBI lineage: Eukaryota > Metazoa > Arthropoda > Malacostraca > Amphipoda > Hyalellidae > Hyalella > Hyalella azteca. The sequence goes on along the minus strand of NW_025937486.1, from coordinate 30,015 downwards.
CCACCTTTTTCTAATACAGGGCTGCACGTCTTCGGCCACTATCTCCCTTTGGATGGCGCTTACACGCGACGGAATTGCGCCACTAAATAAGTTAGGCATTACTACTACGCGCCACATAAGCCTCATATTTACTACGCGCCACGAGCCGTCCATCTCGAGAACCACGCCTAGATTACCCTATATATTACCAGCGGCTGGCTGGAAGTATGAAGTAAATCCCGGCGGCGGACAGGATAATTCCAGCGTTAAACACTCAATTAAGGCGCTTCCTTGCAATCAGAAGAACATGCGAACATATTTAAAACAATAGAGGGACAAGTTTCGTTGGCTACCACAGCCAATACGAATCTTCAATTCCTCAACGAAATACTAACTAACTCGGCTCTAGAGACCTGTAGTGGCATTTCAATCTCCCAAACGCTAGTCACTTCCGAGGCGTTTGGAAGAGAAAGATAGGCGCGATAAGAAGTGTATAGGATGCCACACGATTTCCAAATTGGCAACAGGACTAAGTCGCGATGAATTTTCTACTATACTCCAAGAACCGGCTGCGATCGTTAGCAACACTCATATGTGGCAGTTGTCGTCCGACCCATAGTTTCCGCTACCCATTTCTCCTGTCATGCTCCTTACTCTGAAAACTACCCCTAATCCACCCAAAATAAAAAAAAAATCGATATGAAGGTTGTAATGGCCTACGGAAAATCGCATTGAGGTAGTCCAGTATTTATCGGACCAGTTCCGTGGACGTTATTGAGTCCACTACATTCAGAACCTTCAAAAACTCTGACATGGCGTCAGCGGAAGCAATCTTTAAATGTAAAAGATGTCTCGTTGAATAATAAAAACTGTAGAAAAAATCGTTGGCCTATCGGCATTATTAAAACCGTTAAGCTGAGTTCGGATAACCACGTTCGTTCCGTAGTCATAGATGTCCTCAGCAGAGACATACTAATCTAACCTGAATTCACCAAACAACATATCTAAATTTATCCAACTACTTTCGAAAAATGAAATTCACGAAGATACGTGGCCAGGTATCAGGTCGCAGGCGGGTACAGGAGGTATTGATACTGCGGGGGCCGGTTCAAATCTAAGTTAAATTTCAGGTGCGCTTCGTCGTCACCTGGCAGCAAGTGAAGGAGGCAATGCGTACTCTGGATGTTGATAATTTCTTACAATAGGTAGCCATGGCTTGAAGATGTCCGGTGAGCCTTGAACAGTTCATTAATTTCAGGAATTCGATGGAAAGTGCCAGAAGAAATAACTGCATCATATGGGCGTTCAACAGTTGCACAACAAATTTTGGACCAGGAAATGCTTTAACGAAAGAAGCTGCCCCGCAGATCATCTCGTATGTTGTAGGTACATTTTACAAGCAGTCTACAATGAATTTATTCTGCAAGTTTCTCTAGACTTCTAGTAACGTCAGGGCCAGAATTACTAAAGAGGCTGAACTGTATATGTCTGCAAGGAGAGTCGGAAACTATCGCATAAAATGTTCAGTAGATAAAATATTCCAGCATAGCACATCTTCAGGTATGGTCTGAATATAAACATGTTGAGTGACTCGAAAAAAGTACAGAGAAAAAAAAAGGAAGTAAGTCTTTTTCCAGCTCAAAATACCATTTTCAGCACAAACACCGTACGTTCGAGCATTGCATCGCTCTCAGTTCGAAGGCAATACTCAATAAATCTGCCCGAATACGCGCCGGTTTGACAGCTTGTCTTCCCACTGTAGTCCATGAGCCCAATGGCTACGTCGCAACGCCATCATCAAGAAACGATGATTACGTCATGTCCGTTCTACTTTGGTCAGATTTCGACGTTGATCAGACGTTTAATTTTGGTTGTTCAGCATTTCAACCTGAAATCAACATTGATTCAACGTTTAAAAATTAGTAAAAATTCAACATACCAATATCGACGTTATTTCAACGTTGAAATAAGGTTGTTTTACATCCCTTCTAGTGTTGGTCAGATTTCGATGTTGATATGACGTTTAATTTTGGTTGTTCAGCACTTCAACCTGAAATCAACATTGATTTAACGTTTAAAAATTAGTAAACATTCAACGTACCAATATCGACGTTATTCCCACGTTGAAATAAGGTTGTTTTACATCCGTTCTAGTCTTGGTCAGATTTCGACGTTGAATGGACGTATAATGTGGGTTGTTCAGCATTTCAACGTGAAATCAACATTGACTCAACGTTTAAAAATTAGTAAAAATTCAACGTACTTATATCGACGTTATTTCAACGTTAAAATAAAGTTGTTTTACGTCCCTTCTAGTGTTGGTCAGATTTCGACGTTGATAAGACGTTTAATTTTGGTTGTTCAACATTTCAACCTGAAATCAACCAATAATCAACGTTGTTTCAACGTCGGATGCCTGCTGGGTCATCACGTTCCTATATGAAGCCAAAAGATCAACCTGTAGTAATATAAGTAGGTGATAATGCTCACGTTGCTGCCCCTGCAGGTTCTTAGCGCTATTAAATCGAACTTCTTTTCAACATAAATTCCTACCGACTAAAGACAATGCCGATTTTACCAATCAATAAGAAGTATAAACATGCAATGATATATCAGAATGAATCTGTGTTTGTATAATTAAAGGATCTCTTCCATGAACTCTCATTTCATAGGATATCGTTATGCATGTGTGCTTTATAAGAAGAAATAAACTAGTCTGATAATCATACATTTATTTCCTAGTGTATCGAATTTGTTACGCTTCATATTTCAGAATGTAATCATATTATTTCATAAGCTGTTTCATATTTAATAAGTTGAGACAGGAAGACCTGATAACTTGACGTCGTCGAACACCGGAACGATACCACAACAACTGAATAGCCGGCGCACGTCTGGCTTGCTGCATCTAAATGGCCGTTTGCAAGGGTTGAAGGACAACGCAAAACTCAAATTACATTAAAGCGAATTGAAGCAAGCTTTCATTTTACAGTTCAAATTTACACAGATATGACCTCGCTTTATAGTCACCAATTATAGACTCCCAACTCAAGGGCGCAAAAATTTTAACAGGAAGCTAAAATTTCCAGAAGAAACGTCTATTGCCTTTATTGCTATATGCAAACAAGACGAAAGTAAATTAATACAATTAGGAGGAAGTCCAGGAAAATATCGTGACATTGTTTCGATATCAACACAAATTTTATTAGAACTTCTCATCGGTGACACATAATTTTTGGCCTTTATATTGCCATAAGTTTGCTTCGTCGAAGAACGCATATGAATGTAAGATGCCTGCAAATTATAAGAGATATTTTACTCGCTAAGACGTATTGCAATAAATCGTTTAGCGCATTTATACTTTTTATCAATTGTTACAAATTAATATGAGCACGCAGTTCAAAAATCCCCCATCATTTGATGACTATTATCAGAGCTTATATGCATTGTAAGATTTCGTTTGTTCTGATTAACTTTCTTAAATTGTCCATAGTTATACAGGTTTTAGTGCGAGTTTCACTAGTGATTGAGCAATAAGTTAACGTTATAAAATGTTCTTTAACTTGGGTTCAGGTCAAGGGGATCATCTTGAAGACGTTCAGCAGGATCGTAGCAGAAATACGAGGCATGCATTACATGCAGTGAAATGGTCGCCTTATCTGAGATGCTTGCCGAACGAATTAAATGAAGTGGAATAATATTCTAGTTTTAGATTCTTGTATTGGCAGATCTTTCTATGTTAACTTCTAATGAAGTTAACATGAACCTTTATCATACTAATACGAGGTTCACAAGATATATAGTTAACCTTACTCGACTTAACCTTAATACCAATTGCTGAACTACTGTAAGAGCCTAAGAGGTTGCTATTCTCTGCACCTTATATATATAATAATTAAATGAAGACCTGATGGTTGGTTCGGTTTGACCTGATTATGAAGACCTGATTATAGTTCGGCTTACAGTTTAGGATAATCTAGGTTTATAAGTTGGAGCTTTAACATTGATGTCTTCGGCGTCCAGTTGAAATGAATAAGTCTAGAGCGCAGTGGTGCCCAAAGTGGGCAATATCGCCCTCCTAGGGGCGGTGGAAAGATTTTGGGGGCGGTAAGGAAGAAGAGGGCGGTTGGGGGGCGAGACAAGGGGAGCGGTAGTCCGAAGTCAATGTCAGAAGTTCGAATGTTTGTTTGAAGATTTGTACACAACACGTGCAGCACACGGCTCCCAGCGATTTTTTCCATCCAGATCTGTTTTTTAACCTCTCCTGGGTTTACGTCTCGGACAAATTAACGGCCGGACTCACGGCCGGTCTCACGGCCAATTTCCAAATTCAATGATCAAGGAATATCTCTCAAACTAATGAACTTACACGTATTCATCAGGAAATGACGATAATGTTTCGCTCGTGAAAATTGTTTGAATTTGCCATCGTTTGTTTTTGCCATAGTTATATACAGAATTGAATGTATTTGCGGGCGACCTGGTCTTTCCGATATCCATCGAATATTTATTGATATAACATAAATAACATAGGGTCTTACAATCGAGCCGATACAGTAATGATTAATTAATTTTTTGCAGCATATAATCTAAGAAATAGAGTTATGGTATTCCTAAACGATCTTGACTTAGGGAAGCTAAGGACGATCTCAACACATTCTGAGTTCTTTAAATTTCTAAGGACGCTTCAAATTTCTTGGGACGACGCAACTCAGTATTAGAGGCGCTGACTGAGTGTCGCGTTGGAATAGCTGGGGAATTTTCGAATTGAAACTATTAGCAAGCTTTTAATCAAAACTGGAATCAAGAACAATAGTGGAGCCTAAATAAAAGGCAAAAGTGGAGGACAAACGAATGTACAAATATAAGCTCAAATATCCTCTGTACACGACAATGCAGGTTTGCCGACCGGCATAACGTGATACACAAAATTGCTGCGTGTTCTATAGAAAAAGTGTTACCATCACGAAGCAGAGAAACAAAATCGCTTTTCTAAATGAGGCAAACCTCGACAATGAAAATCTAATTCAAACGATGACAGAAATTTTATTTATCCAACCGTCATAGATGGACTACATCATCGATTCTATTGCTTTAAATAAAATGTTCTCCTAGTCGTTGAAGAGCTAAACATTTAACAGTTCACCATTGTAATCTATAAGTTGTTTGGAATTACTAACGCTGAGAAGCGCGGTAGAAGTTGGTCGCAATCATGATGAGTTTTAATTTTCGTGATGTGAAAATACCAATCTCTTCCCTTTAGAAAACTACGACAGTGCAGTCCTACGCACACACGGAGAACTCCCTGTTCCTCCTTCTCCGTCCACCCGTCGACCTCGGCGCGCGTGTCTCCCTCTGCCCGCGTCCGGCGCGCTGCTCGTACAGAAAGACCAGCAGACGCTGCACCTCCGGGGGGCTTTTATATAAATTATTTAATAGTTTCATGTCTAAGTCTCTATATTCCTACGTGTATTGCATGTTTATGAGCTCAGCGTGCAGTACCGCAGCCACAGCTCGCCAAGCCTGAGACCAGCACATGAGCTCCTCGCAGTGTCCTCAGTGTCGGAGTTGTCACGTGAACGCCGACATTTGTCAGACACACTCCAGCGCTGCATTTTGCCACAAATTCCAACGCTGCAGTTCGATACAACCTTCAACGCTGCTGTTCGACACGAAATCTAACGCTGCAGTTCGACACAAACTCCAACGCTGCTGTCAGACACTAAATCTAACTCTGCAATTCGACACAAACTCCAACGTTGCTGTCCGACACGAAATCGAACGCTGCAGTTCTTCATACGCTTCACAGAAAGCTAAACTTCAACAACTCAGACTAAATCACGCTAACTCCCTACCGAACTTCAATAAAGATATTGTGCTTCCNAAAACGAACAATTAATCCGGTTCAGCGACATCCATCAAAATTAACATACCTTATCTTATTGTCTGTTATTGGTCAGAACTTGCCGAGGAAATTTGTTTAAAAATTGCAATATTATCTTCGAATGAAACTTCATTGGTACCTTTGAATCGTTCTATTGAAAGGAGAAAACTTCTAAACAGCGCTAGAAGAGAGGCTTGCACCTGAACTGTTGTTTCGTATCCTTATCGATTAGTTAATAATATCCTCTTCTTATAATTAATAATATCCTGAGATATAGAACTATTTGTTTTGCCTCTCGTCCGCAAATTTTTGAGAATTCAGTTCTGATAGCCTGCGTTGGAAATCCAGGGTCAGTTAGCAAGCTCACTTCATTCTACTCCAGTCAGGTTTCCTGAACAATCGCAAATTGCTCCTTATTTACATTAATATTTCACTGCCATCGAAATATGAAAATAATTTTAGCTATCAAACGTCAACCAACATGATCGAGTTTCGACTGATCTGAACTACAGGATCGTGAACCTTTTTCCTCGATTTTCAGGATGAAGGTAGCCTCGTAAAGCACATTTCAACATTTCATCGAATTATCTACGGATACACGATAGTCGCTAATCAAATCTAAATGCCTGACAACTGAACTAGAGTCGGTATATATACAAAGTGTTGCATTGAAAATCATGCTAGAACCAGTATATAACTTGCCAGTATCATAACATAATAAAGCGATGTCGGCGCTGAAGAGTAAGCCTGATATGTAGCCTGTCGCCGATTCTTGCACTTTTCGTGACTTGTCAACAGAAGATCGAAAAACAGGTCCTTCGACCGGATCTTTGCAAAACTGTCGATAGTTTGAAATATTTACTAGGTTTCCACCGGGTTCGATACGGTGCTCGGCATTTCAAATCTGAACATATTTTTTTCCATTGCTTTATCTAGTCTGTTCTTAAACGCGTTCATACTCGGAACTCCAACGATGTAATCAGGGAGGCAAATAAACTAATTACGTTTTATTTTCAAACAGCTGAATGATCTAAATTTATTAAAGGAAGTGGTACGCTGGCAAAGACATCAGGAGTGCGTCGGGTTAGGACACAAAGCTGAGCAAGTCACGACATAATAACCTTCTTATAGGCATTAGCTTCCGCAGCGCAACGGAAACAGGCCAACCTTGAGGATACGTAAAGGCGGGCAGTCCTTGATTGTTTAATATTGCCATCTATCGTCCTTGGCACGGTATAAATTGAAATTAGGTTTCTAATAAATTGCAATTTGAAAAAAAAATTGAATTCAAATCCTTTCCAAATATCCTCTATCTCAATTCAAGGAAACAACATGTAATTATTTGAGTTGGAATTTTTGGAACTAAATTACCTACTTAGAAATTCAATTTAAAATTCCTGTGAATTTCTTTGTGAAATATTCTGTGAATTTTTCCGTGTTTCTTCGTGAATCCGTGATTCTTCTTAAATTCTTCGTGAATTTAAAATTCCTGCGAAATCCTGTGTGATGAGCGACGTGTCATCTCACTCCTGCGATGGGACTGATGCCAACTGAACAAAAGAAATCCTGTTTATTCTCACTTTGCTTATTCTCTCTGACCGAGCCTGAAGTGCACTGGCACCGCCGGCTGCTCCTTACGCTCATGACTTCGCTTCCTCAGCTTTGACCGTAAATCACTCGTCTTGTCTTCGTACACCCACGCTTCAGCAGCAGCTGCCTCCTCCAATCTTGCGAGATGTTTCGTTAGCGCCGCCTGCACCTGCTCCTCCACCCTCGTCTCCACGATTTCTTCAATCTTTTTATGGAGCTCACCTTCGTTCAGCCTCACTAAATCAGAAGCCTGATGAGTTATGACACCTTGTGTCTCTTCTTCTCTCCGCAACATGTGGTAATAATGCACTGGCTCATCAATAGACTCTCTAGATTTAGTGTACATCGCCTTGTTACCACATGAGCCTAAGTTGTAACCATCAGGTCCAGGAGCGCCTATTCGAGTCTCCAAATTCTCGCGAGGCGCCGTCAAATTGCGCGTCCTTCTTCGCTTTCGAGGCAGCTTGACGGGCGAGTCGCAGTCTCCTGCAGCAGCTGCGTCGCGTGATGGTGTGTCCTCGGGTCTCTTCCTCTTGCCGTAGACTGGCCTGAAGGCTCCACCGTCCACGTGAGGTGTCGTCCTACGCAGCAGAGGGTGCGGGTGGCTATCATAACCCACGAAATTTAGAGTTACTTTCTGATAGTATTGCCGGTCCATTTCCAGGTTACTGATGACCGTGTCCAGCACGTGCACCTTGCCGTACTCCATGCCTGTCATCAATAAACAAACTTGGTGAAATAAGAAAGATTGATCAGTCAAAGCAATAACGAATTTGAAATAATGTGCTACCTTCGTCAGTAGTGAAACCAGATGTTCTAATTAATCTTAATATTAGGTAATTGTGATCACGTAACGCTGAGGGTGAAGCGTATTAGAATATAAAGCAATAGGCACATTTAAATATACAATATACAAGCCTTAATTAATAAAAAAACAATATCCCAGAAGTAGGAACAGTTTTTTCTGCTGTTGACGAAGTTCCCTGTGAGTGTCCGACATTGGTTCGAGCACTCCCTTCGCCATGGCCTGCATCTCTCCTTGAGTGGTCTGTACGAATGGCACCGGAAAGCAGCTAACTGAAACATTCGTGTAAAAAACCTTATCGGGAGCTGTATGCCAGAAATGCATCGCGCGAGAAGTCGCAGCGAGACGTAGTCTTGATAGGAAAAGATCATCCACCTTTTGTAGTCTAATGCACAATCAGTCGTTGATGTCATTCGCATGTAATGACCTGCTAACTAGAGCTAGTTCCCGCCAGCAATTCAAACAAACGAATCAGGGCCCATACTTTCAAAAAAAGTTAAGAGATCGTAAGTTCATCAGCCAATCATTGACGGCCTTTCAAGCAAAATCCACCAATCATAGACAAGAAAACAGAGCGTAAATACTTACGTTAACTTAGCGAATTTTGAAAGTATGGCCCCAGGTTCAAACGCCGTGGTTCAACGCCGTGGTTCAACGGCTTCGCTACGCCGTGGTTCAACGCTTAATCGAAGCTTAACGAAATGTTCAGGTACGGCCAAATCTTGAAACAATGCCTATCGGGGATACGCGCACCAACAGGTCCTAAATATTTATGGCCATATGCTTTTACATAGGCTTTTTACATTAAATATTCGTAATGAAATACTTGGAACTAAAGTGAGCAGGCGTGACTTTTTGTTTGTGCCTATAGAATAACTCAACAAAATCTCTACGCCAGATACTGCAGAGGGTTCATACAACAATGCTGATGCTGGAATAGGAAAATTAGAACCTCCAGTATCAACAAAGCGACAGAACTGTGCTATGAAATGAGCAAAGATTACGAGAAATAAAACAAGCAAAAACTGCGACAAATGCAAACGTTCCATATGTGGGAAGTGCATCGTCGCCGAGAAGTAGATAATAATAATAATAATAATATGATAATAATAATAATAGCGGCTTCAGCGTTTATGAGGCCGTAGGCCTGTCGCCGATTCTTAACATCGCAGAACATTCACAGCATTTTGCGGTCTCGAACTCGCAACTCACTGCTACAATTCTGTTGTGCTTAACCGCCCGGCCTCCTTGCCGATTCTGACCAGAAACTGGCGCACATGAGCTGGGATCGAACCCGCGCCTATCTGAGCCAATCTTGGTACTCTGAAGTTTAACCACTGGGCCACCCTGCCCAGTATAATAACTTGCAAAATTTGTAAAGTGCAAGAATAATAAAATTATTATGATACAAGTCATTATGATACAAAGTTGAATGATACTACAAGTATTTTTATACAATCGAATTAAAATAAACAAAGCAATTATTAGTTATTAGTCATTCTATCATTTTGAGCCTGAAAGTACAATGGAGGTTATTCTTTATTTACTACAAACGTATTTTCTTTTTAATTTTACTACAGTAAAATTAGCAATTAAAATGTTATTTCATTCATCCAATGAGGTCCCGAGGGTAAACGCGACTCATTTAACTATTTTTAGTGCATGAGGTCAAAATGAACTAACGCAGTGTTTCAAGATGGTGTGCGACTGCCACGCCTCTAGTGTCAACGCCCAGTCTCAGCGTGATAACTTTACTCATGAAGCTAGAAGCCGCTGACCACTCTGCGCCACCTAGCTCTTCTTTTCCAGTCTTTCTTAGTGGCACCGCAGCAACAACAACTTAAACCTGTTCTCGCTGCCCCGTTTCGTAACTTTTTAGCAGTTAATATCTGACTATATCAGGTCACTTGTCCCTCCTTTCCGATTTCTTGCAGTTAGTAAGGTAAGGTTAGGTCCGCTCAGGATTGTTTTAGGTGGAGAAATGTTGCAACGATTGTGGGTTAGGCCAGAAGAGGTTGGGCTGGAGTTAGGTGTGAAGTGGGACTCCGACATTTGCTGTTATCGCACATACAAACTTTGACAAATATATATATATAAGATTTCAATCTTTGAAATGTTGCCTACGCAAGCACTGGCTGATGCGTGGCATTCAAGAGTTTTTACCAGCAATCGATAACCTTCCCAATTAATAGTCCATTCAACTATGACGCTCCTGCGCGTTAATTCAAATCTCATTTATTACACAGGTGAGACTAGGTTTGAGGAGAGAGCAGCCGTTGGCCACAAATTTAACTCATAAACGAGGCCTAGAGCCAACGCTCAACTTATAGAACGTCAATTCTCTAACGGCTTGAAGCTATACTGCCTTAAATCGGTAGGTAATGCCAATGCTAGTAAATTTTTCATAGATTTTTAACACCATCATGCCCTAAACTCCACACACTTACCCCGACTCTCCACTTGACCGCAGCCAATGACTGGCTACGCCCTCCACTTGCCCAGCTTATCAACCTTGTTACAGCCAGCGAGTTCAGGTTACGTTAGGAAAAAATTTTTGGGGTCGAGAGTCAGGATAAGTGTGGAGGTGGAGCCATGCTGATGGGCAGCTGAAGACTATAAAGATATGAGCAGTAGATATGGAGGACTCAACTTCTCAGGATGCTCTACACTGTCGCAGGCTTGCGCAGTGTAAGGAATATTTTAGTGATGGCGGTGTTTGGCAATACTGGCCACTAACATGCATGCCGGTCGGAGCGTGTCTTCAATTCCTCATCAGCCGAGCACCTCAGCAGAGGTGCAGTACGTGTGCACCGTCCGTCCTCTTACACTGCCTAAAGCGCGCCTTGTTTGTTACCTGTACCTCTCGTATAGCTTCCTGCTGATGTGAACCGCGTTGTTGTGATATGTTACTTTTTTTTAATGAGCCACGTAGTAATAAGTGTTGAACTTATCTTTCCCACATCTCGACCTGGCGTATGTATTGGGCTAAATTATTCAACTAATTAGGGTTTTTCTGACGGAACTCTACGCTGACCTTCATGGCAGAAGCTGAGGGAGGCGAAGTGCACGTGCAGGTGGTAGAAGGAAGGCAGGTAGTGCAGGTACACGCGCAGCTGGTCTGCCTTCACCCCGTACTTCTCCTCAATGGCCACCTGTGGGACCAGTCCAGCTGTCAAGACAAATATAACGGAACAAACTGAGCTGAGAAATCGTTGAAGAAATCCCCACCAAAACATATATCTTTGAAAGAATTATATCAAACTTTAATTTGTTTACACTTTCTCGGTGCATGGGTTTCAATCAAATCTCGGTTTGTTTAAACACTGTTATGAAGCAGCGCAAAGTTACTGAAGTCAGAATAGAAATAACTTTTCAATTAATTGATTTTTATAAATGCAATGTCTTGTTATTCTGAAATATCTATTGATGTTACCGTCTCAGCATGCGTCATCAACGTCGAGCACGGCGATGGAGCAAAGGCCTCGAAATTCACGAAGGAACCTAAAGTGCAATTATGGTCGGAGAAATGGTCGATATATGGTACCGTATAACATTGTCGAACAACATTTGGTAAATTTCATGATATAAGGATTATCTGTGCAATATTCACCGTGCCCTGGTCGCGGATGTTGTAGAGGAGCGGCAGACAGTCCCCCGTCAGGTCTCTAATGGAGGCCAGGTCTCTGCGGTTGACGATGGCCTGGCAGAAGAGGTTGTCCGCACACTCGTCCGTCCACTTGATGTCTTTGATGAGCACGAAGCCGAGCTGGGGGTCGGCGTCTCGCAGGATCACGCGGTTCGCCTCGCAATTGCCCTCAAGTATGTTCAGGATCCACTGCAAGGAAGGGTGGAATTTGAGCAAAAGCGATATTATTAATCTAACTTTTTCAATGTTTAATTACTTTTTTTAAGTTACTATGTAACTTTTTAATCATTCAAATTTAAAAATCGAAATCTATTCTATTTTAGCATCATAATCTAACTTTTTCTCTAAGATGACAAAGTATTTCAAAAGAAAAAGGAAAGGCAGTAAGTTGTTATCAGAATTTCAAACATGTTACATTTAATCACCTTTTTATGCGAAGCTTTTTTCCTACAGATGTAGCCCTTGGAGTGCGACTCGTAGAGTTGCGCTGTTTCTTTCACTATGACCATGTGATGGGATTCGAACACCTCGAGTTCATACTTAGCAACAGGATATTTGATGGAGACTTCCACTTCTGCAAAGAAATCAAGTGAAATATGACAGGCACGCGCTAAATCTCTCAAGTTAGGTTAGGTTTAATTTTTTTGGGCCAGAGCCACTACCGTTTGTAAAGTTCTAAATTTTTCCCATCAGATTGTCGTCAAGTGTTTCCTGTGTGAGGAACCATCTGTCCGAACCATCTGTCACAAAACTATCAGTCCGATGGTTTATGAAGCACCGGAGGAACTTACAGACGCACAACGTCTACACGCTGTCAATTTAGCTTTGGCATCATTACCGCTCATGTAAGGAATGATTAACTGGGATCCATTATCATGAAAATAATTATGCAACAGAATTATATTATCACTTGCGAAGAGGTTAAATTTATTCTGATTCGAATTTAGACCAACACAATTTTGCTTACTTAACTTACAACCTGTCCATGAGATTCAAACAGTTAATCTTTGGGCGCTTAAACCCTGCAAGACGGATGAAACATTTGTGCCTAAATTTGTTGTAGTCCGGACAGACATGTGAGTCCCGGACACACGCACGGTGTGTGCTGCTCACTGCTCAGTACGGTGTGTGCTGCTCACTGCTCAGTACGGTGTGTGCTGCTCACTGCTCATTCCGAACCATCTGTCATAAACCATCAGTGCGATGGTTTATGAAGCACCGGAGGAACTATATAGAAGCACAAAGTCTACACGCAGTCAATGTGGCCTTGGCATCATTACCGTTAATGTTAGGAATGGTGTAACTTGATTAACTGGGATCCATCATAATGAAAATAATTCTGCAATATACTTGTGAAAAGATTAAATTTATTCTAGTTTGGAATTTAGACCCACACAATTTTGCTACGACTCTTTAACTTACAACCTGTCCATAAGATTCAAACAGTTAATCTTCAAGAGCTTAAACCCTCTCAGACGGATGAAACATTTGTACCTAAATTTGTTATAGTCCGAACAGACATGCGAGTCCCGAACACACGTACGGTGTGTGGTGCTGCTCACTGCTCAGTACGGTGTATGGTGCTGCTCACTGCTCACTACGGTCGTGTGCTGCTCACTGATCACTACGGTCAAGCGTTCTGCTTACTACGGTCTAGCGTGCTGCGCACTGCTCACTAGCGTGCTGCGCACTGCTCACTAGCGTGCTCACTGTTGAGGGGGGGCGGTAGGTGGGCGGTGTGTTGGCTGAAGACGTCGTTGCGCAGCTGCTCCTTCAGGCAGCGGCAGCTGGCGATCACCTCCTGCAGCCTGCGCTCGTCAACGTCGAAACGCGTCTTCTGAAATACAGTCAACACCATCTTAAATAGTTATGTGTTAAATAATGAAGAGAAACACTAATGTTCAGTAATGAAGAGAAACTCTCATGTTCAATAACGAAGAGAAACTCTCATGTTAAATAATGGAAATGGTTGCTTGTTTAATTTTTCTTGACTCAAAGATTGCTAACTGCTGCCAAGAAGTTGGCTCTAAACAGATACAAAATTTGTAGCAATTCACTTATTGAGGAACTTATGAACAGAATCGCATGAATCAGCACATTTGCAATGGAAGAAAAATTCTTACCTGCAAGCGAATCGTGGCCATGGCAGGCAGAGCGTCATGTCTGACCAGCAGGTCAACGCAGAAGCGATCGTGGCGCAAAATTTTCACAATTTTGAACTCCGAAATGTCGGTGAACGGAACGCTGTTTTGCGACGACATCGAAGCTTGGTTCGTTCCCGTTTGCGTAGGCGAATTTGAATCGTTGAAATACGAAGTCAATTCAAGTTTTTTAGAACACTGATGCCAAGGCTCTTCAGCTCGTTTTTCCCCTTGCCTCCCAACGTGAGAGTTTGCAGGCTCCTTAGCCAGTGGATGCCCAAGCTCTTCACCGTGCGTGTGTCCAGGCTNGCACGCATGCGCAGGCTCCTCACCGCACGCATGCGCAGGCTCCTCACCGCACGCATGCGCAGGCTCCTCACCGCAAGCATGCGCAGGCTCCTCACCGCAAGCATGCGCAGGCTCCTCACCGCAAGCATGCGCAGGCTCCTCACCGCACGCATGCGCAGGCTCCTCACCGCAGGCATGCGCAGGCTCCTCACCGCTCGGTCCCGTATGGCGGGCTAAGCTCTTCATTTCGCGCGCTCAGGCAAGGCGGTCTCAGTCAGAACTTCAGCTCGCAACTAAACGCTTCAATGCTACGTAAAAATTAGTCTTGCTCAAACGTACAGTCGAACAACAGAAGAAATGTTTTACTGCAAATTATTGTCTTGGAATAATTTCTGAGGGAGCAAAATTTAATACAGAAAGTTTAAATAATACAGGCATATTAAACGCTCATTTTTCGTCTGGTTAGAACATTAAATTCCAACCCAAAAATTAGTAGTGTAACAACTCGGCAATTTTATACTGCATTTGAAGTGGTTTCAGCTGCGTGCGATTGCAGTCGCACAATTTCCACCAGCCTTCCTGTAGGCGTGGTGGAAATGTATTTTCCACCCACTCGCAGGTGTATTTCAACCTGGAGTCAAAATACAAGGCCCAGAATGTTGTTTGTGTACCGAAAGTTTGGGCACTCAGGAGGCAAATCCGGTGCGGATCTCATACAAAAATTCCTCGAACAGTGAGTATTGCACAAAAAAATACTTTATTTTACCTCTGTTGCATTGACGTCGTTGGTCTTAGCCCAACTGAATATTTAGGACAAAATTCAACTCGTGTATATTATTTTATTATGATTTTAACGATAGGGAAAGATAATTTATCGAGTCTTCCTTGCAGCGTAATATTAAATACTAATTTTGTGTCAACGTATGAACGTGACAACGTTTGTAGTTAGGTTGTGAAGGGTTCACACTAAGTTTTCGTCAACTGTTGGCGCAATTACAAACTAACTGGCAACACTAATACATGAGCAAGAAACAATGCATTCAACCATGTTCCATCACAAACATCAAACGGAGAATAAAATTCACGTGAAAAATTTATTCACGGTGTTTTGAACCTTTGCAATAGCCCATCAGTTATAACGAAATTTTGGACTCTACTAAATTTCATAAGAGAGCCACCAGTCTACTCATTAGTCCTTACCACTTACCAGTTAGGTACCACTGCTTCTATTCGAATTCTAACTTAACAAAGCTCTCTGTAGGAGCGTAGGAGTGAATGCTGGTAAGTGGTGATATCGTTGCTCCTTTCTCAATTGAAACTCTTAGTCTAATAACTCATCGATCACCCGCTTCTTTAATGCCAGAAAATTAGCTACGTGCGGAACATCTTCTTGCCAAGTTCTAAATTTTATATCTCGGGCTGTGAAGAAATGGCAATTCGAAGTTTTGAAATCTACATTTCCATTTCGCTTAGTGAGCCAGGCTAAAAATATGAGCAAAAAAATCGTTTTCAGAAGAAAACGGTTCAATTTAAGGAGCACTCGTGAAAATAACACTGATGTCGCGAAATGGAACAGAAGAGGCACTCAAATGGTGGAAAAAACACCATAACATCGAGAGATAACGTCTCGCCTGTGACGTGGGTGAAGCAATGATATGGGACGTGCATAATTAATCTCTGTAAGTCACACGTCAGCTGAAAATAACAAACTTACAAAGATAAGCCCGTCACACTCACACGCGACTGCGTATTTTGTAATGAACTAAATGAAGTGAACGAAATTGCAATTTTATTTTCACAGTGAATACTTGAGTTAAGAACTAAAGAATGTTCAATAACTTAGCTTTTCAAAAATAACAACTGAATTAACAGCAATTGAGAGATCTATCGAAGGTTAGTAGTATAGCATCGAGACGACCGTAGCACCTCCGGCACTGTCTCAAGCCAACTGCTATCGGTCGACGTCGACCATGACACCACAGAGTAACTCGTTCGTTACTCGTTCGAACGATAGGAACTATCATGGTTGAATTAATATTCTTTATTCAGTATTAATTCAACCATGGGAATTATCACAGATTTTCACATTACTTCGTTTTCAATTAAAACGAAAAAAAAAATAATTTTTAGGCAACCCAACCAGTAACCAGCCATAAGTCCTTCAATACTGAACGGATTTGCTAGAATTTTGCAGAAGTGTCGATACGGTCATTTAAATCAACAAATCCTCTCGTCATTAATCGCACGCATTTGTGCGATTAGTGGTGTATGTTACCTGATAATGTTACCTGATCATATTGGTGTAATTCATCAGAGGCTTTCTTTTATGCACGTTTGATTTGTGGTCTTCGGCAGGCGACCCCCCCTGTTTCCGATTCTTGTACTTTTCCTGACTTGATTCACAAGGGATCCGGCCATTTGAACCCGATCTCTCCATAACTGATGATTGATTGAGATAGCTGCTGGACTTATTCCCTGGTCCGTAAGATGCTAGGCATTTCAAGACTGAAGATATGCTGCTGCATAGGCATAGCTTTGTCTATTCTGTTCTTGAAGGCGTTCATACTCGAAGCGTCAACGATGCTATCAGGGAGGCTGTTCCACATGTCGGTGACTCGAAGCGAGAAGAAATGTTGTCGCATGGATGTGTTACAATGCAGTTTTTTTAGTTTATAGCCGTGGCCCCTGGTGTTGGTTCTCGTTCCAAATTCTAGTAATCCTTCTGGGACCTTGTATAAACCGTGGGTATACTTGTATACTTCAATGAGGTCCCCACGCAGACGTCGATAACGGAGGCTTGGAAGCTTCATAATTTTTAATCTTTCTGCACAAGGCTTGCCTTTTAATCCCGGAATTATCCTTGTTGCACGTCTCTGAACACTCTCGACTAAATTTTTGTCCTTTTCAAGTTTCGGTGACAACACTGCGTTTCCAAACTCTAGGTTCGGACGCACGACAGCGACAAACAACAGCTTCATCGCTTCTGTATCCATATACTCGAAAGAGCGTCTGATCAGTCCAAGTTCTCGAAAGTGTCTCGTTTCTGGTTTCGGTGTTTACCAAGGCTTGGATTTAATCTGTAATAAAGATAAATCAGAACTCGTTCATCACTTTGGCCAATGGGGAGGACCTATACCAGTGGTTCCCGAAGTGGGCGATTTCGCCCCCCTAGGGGCGGTGGAAAGATTTTGGGGGGCGCTAAGGAAGAAGAGGGCGGTAGGGGGGCGATAGGGGGCGGTAGTCCGAATTCGATGTCATAAGTTCGTACGTTTGTTTGACGATTTGTACACAACACGTGCAGCACATGACTCCCAGCGATGGTTTTGTCACCCAGATCCCTTTTCTTAACCTCTCCTGGGTTTACGTCTCGGACAAATTAACGGCAGGACTCGCGGCCGATCTCACAGCCAATTTCCAAATTCAATGATCAAGGAATATCTCTCAAACTAATGAATTTACTCGATGAAACGTGGTACGCGTATTCATTAGGACCTAACAATAATGTCAAGATCGTGAAAATTGTTTGAATTTTGCCATCGTTTGTTTTTGCCATATGGCAAAAACATCGTTATATTCGAATATAAGGAAGTGTGAAATCAAGAATGACGGTGAAATGAAAAATAAAACTCGCAGACGAAGGTAAAATCGAAAAATTTTATAAGCTAAAAATCGCCGTTTGGTAGTTAGGAATGTATATTCAAAATTTCGTTCAAATCTGTTCAATAGTTTGGAAAAAATTCTTTGATCACTGCGAATTTCGGCCTGTTTCGCAATATACGTGTAACTCACGAATGAAGGTGAAATTATAAAAAATTACGAGCTAAACATCACCGTTGGGTTCTGATGAATACATGCTCCAAGTTTCATAGAGCTGCGTTCACTAGTTTGGGAGATATTACTTGATAATTGAGTTTGGAGATCGGTCGTGAGACCGGCCACGAGTCCGGCCGTAAATTCGCCCGAGACGTCCTAGGTTTCTATTGCTGAAACAGTTAAAACAGCTGAAAAACATATTGGTTCACTAAATGGGTCCTATTTGTGAAATACACATTTGTGTTTAACCTTTATCTTTTAAAATTGCAGCGTACTAAATTTCAAGAAAGAGGCGTATGTCTGTGGGGGGCGCTAGAAATTCACTAGGGAGCCAATGGGGGCGCCAGCCTGAAAAAGATTGGGAACCACTGACCTATACGATCGCCTGGCTGAACGATGCAGGGATGTAGATTGGTTTGTTTATCAGTCCAAGTCGTAGATTGGCTTTATTAACTTGAGCTTCAATAAGCTTAGAAAATTTCAACTCATTGTCGACATTAACTCCTGAATCTTTTTCCATTGTCGACTTCGACATCATCACTCTGTCCTTGCACCCATGTCTTCTCATACTGTAATCTTTCTGTTCATTATTCTTGCCAAGGTGGATTACTTTGAATTTGTCAGCATTTAAAACGCAGCAGCCAATTCTAATTATTATGTGTTAATAATATCAAATAAAAAGTTCTGAACATTATTATATAGTTGTTAATGAGGAGTGATGGCTTGTGTGTCATTGTAGGGAGATGAAGCAGCACCGCGCTAGCCCATCGCGTATAGTATTTAAAATACAAGCAAATATTTTTACATGAAGAGTGACCGATCGATGTGGAAAAAATTGTACATTATATCATACATATGAGATCATAAGATATCGTATCTCTAATTCCATCCAGAATGTGAAATTACAAAGCAATTTCACAATTAATCCACCAGAAAAGCTCAAGCATCAGAGCCCAACAACATATTTCACGTGGTACGTGGTGAAGGCTAACATCGCAATACGAACGCATTGCGTAAGCACAAAGCTCATGTTGCCAGGAAGAGAAGATAAGAGAAAACTTGACTCCTGGGAAAAGCAAAAATCCCCATCGTAGAAACAGCATCGCTTGAGAGAAAGCAGCAAAAACAATAAGGTTGATAAACTCGAGTTAAATCAGCAATTAAATGAGACTATTTTATTGAAAACCAAACTGTTGTTCGAGAGAGACATCAGAAACCGATGGAGTTTGGACTTATCTGAAGGGTACACAAGCTTAAATTTCCAAATCGTCATATACAGTAAAAGTAGGATATGTGAAAAAAAGTAAACATAAAATACGGCAAATTTACGATGCCAGGCGCGAACGTAATTTAAATTGATAAAAAAACTCACACCAGAACTCAGATTGACGTAATATATACACAGCCAGGTAGTTATACATTTAACCGCCGTTTTTGGTTCCCGTGTAGAGAAAGAACTTACCCTTATAACCTTCCCTGAAGCTTTTCACTCATGACGGGCATTAACACGTCGAAAGACCTCTTGAGGTGTAAAGATTTTCAAGATACGCTAATTGTTGCACTTATGATCACCGTGAAAAACTCAAGTGCTAGTCTCAACGACAGCCTGATTAAAAGTCCCAAGACAATTCTTGTCCAAGTCCCATAGTTGTGCAGTAAGTTCCAGACGCACGCTAACTGCACTGAAAAGTTGACCTGAGAGCGACAGGCCTAAGTACAATATTTCTAGCCCTTCAATATTATACATATGTACATATTTCTAGGTACAATATTTACAGCCCTTCACAAAAATCGATGTCGCTGCATCCTGGACGCACGGTGCCAGGGCTCTCCTCGTAGGCACGAGCGATACTTTGTCTATCAATACTTAGCTCTTGAGTGGGTCATCCTGACTCAGTTTGCCCAGCAAATTGGCTCAACAGTGTTATAAAAAGGGAATTCCACTTGAAGGAACAAACAGAAGATCTTCATCAAGGAAAGTTCGGCTTCAACGTCGTGCGTGAACAGGTCTAGACTAAACACAGAGCTACAAACAACACCACTAGCTAAGAAGAGTAACTAAATGATCGTGATTCAACCGAGGATATTCCGATCATTAACTAAAGTGACTCATAAAATACCAACCCAATGATTTTAATTGAGAAACAAAGCTCTATTATTCTACAGGTATAATAGGTACCAACCCAATGATTTTAATTGAGAAACAAAGCTCTATTATTCTGCAGGTATAATAGGTACCAACACCATGAATTCCATTGGAAACAAAGCTCTATTAGTCTACAGGTATAATAGGTACCAACCCAATGATTTCCATTGAGAAACAAAGCTCTATAAGTCTACAGGTATTGGGCACATAAGGCTTCAACGCGGCTTCTTTCACACCACCGACGCTAACTTCTTCCTGCCAACTCATCTCCATGGCAGAAAATGTCCCACTGGGAAGACTAGGCACGACATGCACGTGCTCCGGCTATAAAATAATTAGAAATACAAGCGCCCTTATGATGCGTAGACGCCAAAATTCAGGACACTTTCTCGCATGAACTGAGATAACTGTAAACCATTTGTTGCATCTGTTTGCCAGTTAAGTTCTAATTGCCTGGTAGTATCCAATGAATGATGCTGATGGTTGACAACTCAAAACATTCAATCGCAGTATTATTACACGTCATGAACTTGGAGTGCGGCTCGCAGTATATGGCCATATTGGGCCATTCTTCTGCGAGCTCCAACAGCCGACGAGCGCCAGTCCGAGAAAGACCGTCCCTCGGCAGCACCAGGTCACAATCACTGCAATGAGATAACATTTCATTACTAAGTCATAATTCCAGTCACGATCAGCCGATCGATCTCGACTTAATAGACTACATTTTCAACACACCCCCTCCGAAAAAAAAGAAAAATGTTTATTTCAGATCAGCCCATGTCCACATAAAATAAAGATCCAGCAGCACGTTTTGTGTCTTTGAATTAAGTAGCTTCATCGTGCGTTGGTTGAACCAGGTTAAAAATACGAATGATTTAAGTAGCGATGTGCCTTGTCACGCAAAATATCACGCAATCGCTTAAATATAGGTTATATACGTGACAAATATTCACATTTGTGGCTAAATCTCAGGGAGGGTGTAAATATGACGTACATAAGTTAATATTGAGTAACAATAACATGATATTAATAATATTCACAATGAAGAGAGATGCGAGCAAAAATCTAGGGTTGCCATCGTTCAAGAAGCTCGGCCAGTCAAGTGGTAAGGCAATCGCCGGATTAAAAGTAATGTTATGTTAACCCAGCTGTTAATTTGTTAATGGAATCACGAGCTGCAGCTGTTTGTTAATACCATATTCGGAAGGACATTTGGACAGAAGAACAATGAAAAACGTGGTTCCCGTTAAACTTATTAATATACAATCCTACTCAGCATATATACTTCAACAGGGCATAGTTTTCAGTGTCGTTCATACAGACTGAGAAGGTCATCACACTAACACCAGCATATTAGTCTGTATTCTGCAAGATCAGATCTCTACCACGCAATTAAATACAACAAGTGCGCCAAGCGGTGAATACGGCAAAGAAACGCNGTGCATGATGTGTACTTGAGTGCATGATGTGTACTTGAGTGCATGAGAGTGCATGATGTGCACTTGAGTGCATGATGTGCACTTGAGTGCATGATGTGCACTTGAGTGCCTGATGTGCTGAGTGCATGATGTGTACTTGAGTGCATGATGTGTACTTGAGTGCATGAGAGTGCATGATGTGCACTTGAGTGCATGATGCAGGCTAACAATACACCGCGTCGGAGATAAGGCAATAAGCCCTACGTATCAAAACCTCCCCTCATGACTGAGGCTGTAGCTTCTTTACACAGAAGACCTCATGAAGCACCGAAGCCTTGCTGGCTACTAAATTTCTGGGTCTGTCTTTCAGTAAATGCTTCTCAAATATTCCTATTGTCTGGTATTTCTAATCTCCTGTGCATTTATGAGATATGTATAATAGCCATGCTGGCCAGAAAATTCAATTCCCTGAACTAAACCCAAAATGAGACAAAAATAATTCATTATCTTGTTACTGAACCTAAAATGAGACAAAAATATATCATTAACTCATTACTGAACCTAAAATGAGGCAAAAAGAATTCATAACCTTATTACTGAACCTGAAACGAGACAAAAATAATTTATTATTTAATTACTGAACCTAAAATGAGAGAAAAATAATTCATAATCTTATTACTGAACCCAAAATGAGGCAAAAATAATTCATTTTCTTATTACTGAACCTAAAATGAGACAAAAATAAATCATTATCTTATTACTGAACCTAAGATGAGGCAAAAATAATTCATTATCTTATTACTGAACCTGAAATGAGACAAAAATAATTAATTAGCTTATTATAATAGCAGATTTGACACAACTTATGAGGCGAGAATCCTGATGGATCTAACTCTTGCTATGTACTGGAAGCAAGGAAATAGTTAATGCCAGCATTGAAATACATACATATAGGAAAAAAGGACGGGAGACAGAATGGCCAGGACCCAGTCCAAGTCGCTGTCTTTCAAGTCAGGGAAGTGCCAGCGGCGCGGCTCCCAGCGAAGATTGTGTACATGGAGACCAGTGCTGTTCGGAACTCCTCTCACGAAGCAAACATCACCTGTTGGACACATTTAAATGAATTTATAAACATATAGGTAATAAATGTATGTATATATGAGCATATAAATTGAATATAGATAGACGCATTTAGTGCAGAGCGGCCTAATGGTTACAGTTCAGAGTACCAGGATTGGAGCAGTGAGTTGTGGGTTCAATCCAAGTTACCTGAGGCAGTTCTGGTCAAACTGGTGAGGTGGCCAAATGGATAAAAAAGCTAAATTGGATCAGTGAGTTGTATGTTCATAACCTGCAGCAAGCTGTGAATATTCTGCCATGTTAGGAATCAGCAACAGGCCTAACAGCCCAGTCAATGCAGACACTGCTGTTCTTTTTATAACATGGTAATTAATTTATTGAATAATAATCCATTGTGCCGCAACTGCAGGGTTCCCAGTCTCACGAGTCTCTGGATTGTTACCATGCAAGGTTGTCTGCATACAACTTGATTCAGTGTGTATTTCCTTAGCCCCCTAGAAGAGTAGCTTCATTCAAGTGTCCACAAGTGACCAAGGTTTGGATAAATTGGCCTTATTATCCAAGATGGAAGGAATTTGAACAAATCAAGTACATCAATGAGGAAGTGGAGAAGTACTTCTTGGGATTATCAAAATTTGTTCAAAATCAATATAAAAGGGATCAAGAATACAGACTTTAATACTCACCAAAACATTTGAAATCTCTTGACAAATAAATTTTGAAAAGAGGACAAAATACAGGAAAACAGGAGAATATTAACATTAAGATTAGAAATTAAATCAAATTCATTTTTGTTAATGAAATAGTTCCTCGCAATTCACAATAAAGAAGTTCAATTGATTTTATTTAACCACAACTGGTGGAGAGCTATAATATAAATGAAAAATACCTACAACATAATTTAACAAGTTTTCCGGGCATTTTCAAATGCCATTTCACTTTTTTACAGGATTACATAAAAAATTTAAAACAGAAATAGATGTCACCCTATTATTGGTACCTTTTGTCCTTCAGGAAAAATCTATCAGCCCATATGTGCAACAAATATTGTTTAAAACAAATGAATCCTGAAATAAAAAAAATTGTCTGTGTCAACAAGTACAGGAAAAATATTGATCTTACGAACTGATGCTCCCACACGGGCCACTTCTGCACAGCGCTCCACATCCTTCATGCTTGAGAGGCGAACACCAAGCCTTTTGGGCATACGAGTCTCTTTGATGCTGTAGGCCAGAATTTGGGCAGGAGTGCCATACAACACCTTGAGATGGTCTCTGTAACCACAGGGATTAAATCTTTAATAATAACACAAACATTCTCACAGCATTTGTATTGATCATGACAAGATATAATATAATTTCAAAACGTATATGAATGGCAGCCAAGGCAAAATGTATAAGTTTTTTTTACCCCGACTCTTTGATGATGGTTCCTATTTCATCATTTGTCTGTCCGGCTGGTTTCCAGAAGGAGTCCATTGGCATCAAGTAAATGTTGCGGAGATTGTGTTCTGTAAGGCTGGACAGGAGCAGTCGCAGCCCTGGGATGGGGCTTGTGTGAGTGGACACGACTGTGAGTGTACTTGGCTTCCTCTCATTGATTAGGCTTGCAATAGCTCGTTTCCAAGAACTCAGGTCAGTCACAGTCCAATGTGTATCATTTGGCATGAGCTCATGTGATGGAGTTGTTGGTACCTGTCAACAGTTGAAAGAAGAACATTCATAATTCAAATTCTCCGTTAGTAAGTTGAACTAAAAGTTGTCTGTGTTCCACTAATATAATTTTTTAATGTGTATCTTTTTTTAAATAAGTAGCAATCATTTTAAAAAAGAAAACGAGAATTATACATTAGAAAAAAAACTAAAAAACCATAACTTTACTGAAATTTTCCAAATAATTTTGATAGGCAGCTTCTGCATCCCTTCATTGAACATAGTTGACACCTGAAACTAGAACTGCACTTAAAATCTTATTTTCAAACTCAACTGATAGACTGGATCATAATCAGCTCTTCGGCTGAGGCACAAAAGATTTCAATGCAATGTTTCTATGCAGCAACAGACAACAGTACCAGAAATATTTTCAAGTAATAAACTTATTATTCATACCAGAATATTTAAAAAGAATTCAGATATACCAATTACCTACTGCAAATGGGACCCATTTCCAAACCCAAGTATTTCTTTGGCAGGGAAGCACACATGACAATTATTTATTGTCTATATTCATAAAGTAAATTGTTAGTTGGGCAAGGTGAAAAACAAACAGTGAACATCCCATAAGAATCTTTGCTGTTCTTCACTTAATTATCAGAAGAATTCCATCCATGCACCTTGCTATTGATTGATAGCTCCCATTGCATTATTGGTACAAAGAATGGATACATTAACTGATTAAGAGATTATGCACAATCCAATACAAGAGCCTATTCACTAACCATCAACAAATCGCATTTCTTGGTTGCAGCATCCAGCTTCTCTTTGATATCAGTCAACTTTAAATTTTCTTCATATTCTGAATTTATGTGACACAGCATCTCCCTGCTCTTGTTTTTTGCATTCTCAACACTAGAGTCCATGTTGCTCCAGGCCTGGAGATCTTCTTCCATTGACTTTATCTGGGCATCTACATTCTACAGAAACATTAAATCCCTCTATGTCAGTCTTCAGGTTAGTTATATCATTCATCAGCTTCAGGGTGCCATTTGCAACCAAGGCCAAATCATTAAGTTTCTGAAGTTTGTTATTCAATGCAGCCTGTACTTTAGCCCTTGAGTCATCACGACCATTTTCCTGGCACAGGTCATCCAACAATTCTGCTTTGTGTGTGGCATGGATGTCAGTCAAGCATTTGAAACACACGGGTGCCATGCAATCAATGCACAGATATTCCATAACCTTTGCATGTTGGAGGCACAATTTCTTGGAGTCTGGAGATCGTTTACGTTTACATCCTTGGCTATTTGCTGCAATTATTGAGTAGTTAACTGGAATTTGTTTTGCTGGCTTGGAAATTTGCTTTCTACATTTGGGGCAATGTTTGTTTTGAGAATTTTCCATCAAGCTTGAAATGCAGGAGAAGCAAAATGTGTGGCCACATTTCAGGCAAAGTGGCTTGTGGGTTTTAGAGTCAAATTCTTCTGTACAAACTTCACATACTAACATTGCAGTGGCCATGTCTAATGATGGTGAGATATAATTTCTCTGCTTCAATTCACATTCAACTTGTAGCTGAAGTTTATGGTATTAGTTCTGGCCTCCCACCCAATAACTGCCAAGTAATTTTATGTAAAATATGCCATTAAGTGCACTTAGTACAGCATAATCTGAAAATAAGATGCAATCTTAAAATAAGATGCTATTAAGAAATAAACAGAGGTATAATTGCATGAAAAATGAGGATGTAATACACACAAATTTATTACTTGACTTTAAAAGTAATTAGAATATATATATCATAAATGTAATGATTACTGTGGGACGTGTCACGTGGGTAACATTACTTAAATATGACCACCACATTGGCCAGGTTAATTCATATTCTATTTCAATATATCTATGAACTTTGAGCTTGAGGTAATCAGGTAAATGGAAGTACTGAGGATATATATATACATATATTATTAATATAAACATATATCATACTAATCTTACAATAAAACAACAATAATCAACAGTTAAGTCAAAAATATGAAAACTACCGTCAAACGGGGTAAAAGGGGACGGTTTTGAGCGTTTTTCGTTAATAACTTCTTACCATGAAACATTTCAAAAACAAGTTTAAGCTTATTTTATAGCGCTTTGCGAGGGCTATCGAATGGCATCTTAAAACAAATTCCATATGCTATTCGTAAGGTGCCAGACGCAAAATAATACCGTACCGATTTACCCCTGGGAACGGGATAATCCAGGACACTTGCAATAATAGTTAATTTCAAAACATTTGAAGCATGCAGATTGCAGAGTGTAATCATCCATTACTAACAGTACTCTGAAGTCCTCGTCTTTCATTGTAGATGATGTAGATGTAAAATAAATGACATTTTCTGTGATTTTTACTTGTTTTTCCTCTATTGATATATTACCATATTCATTAATTACCGTATTATTAATGTGATATTACCATATCCATGAACAGGCCATTGAGCATTGACAATGACCTTGTCCACAGCAAGCTTCATATCAGCAGCCGTGTAGCATTTCTTCTGTATCTGTAAGCTTACAGGATGGTTTGTTCTCACAATTTTAATTGAATCAAGTGATTTCACTATAACAAAAAATATCGTGAAAAACATACCTGAAACAGAAAATAATGTTATAGTGACAACCATCATATGTTTTGGAGAAATAAATCATAGTTTAGGTCAATTACTCTTCATTCTATGATGCCCAGTGCACAATTCTATATATAGCATTCTATGCACAATTTTGTGACGACTGATGATGCACTAATTTTTCAACAAGTGAATTTTTTTCACTGAGCAAGGTAAATGTAATCAAAATTTTTTGTTGTTAATCAATTTTTTTGTTAACTGGAGCCTTTGCTAACTGAGGTTCTACTGAAAATGCATTTTTAAGGGTGTCCCTAATTACCCCGGGGGGGTGTCCCTACTTTCCCCATCGCACGGAAATGGCTGCCATTTTTTTGGAATGAGATAGGCAAATTCCGTCAATTACATTTTCAAGCCGACACCTGGGTGCAACTTTCTTGGAAGTTAAATTTTTTAATATGGCAAATATTTTTTTGCTCCAGACCTTGGCAGAGGTACTTTTCCTAAAGCACACTTTTCACACTTTTTTTCAGCAATTTTTCTGAGATAGTAAATGCATAGTGGCAAACCACAGCTTTTTTAGAATCAGTTCATTTTTAATTCCTCATTTACCCAAGATTTAAATTAATTTCTTATGTATGATATAATGTTTGATTTCTTGACTAGCTTTATACATAATAGATAGTAAAAATGTTGAAGTTTATGCCACTATTTTTAGTTTTGCAATATTTTGATTAGTTCAGCTGCTACAACATTTCTACGAAATGTGGGGCACACGTCCCGATTTACCCCGCCCGTCCCTCTTAATCCCGTTTGATGGTAGTTATTGTGGCCAGCTTGAAGGTGAAGAAGTAGCCAAATGATGACCACGTATTACACCTGGACTTGGCAGAAAGTTTACGCGTTATGTGTCAATGATCCTTGGAGGTTCTTTTGGTATTGGGTGGGCTTCTGGTTTTGATCATGGGTAAATCCAGGATGGAGCTCACTGCTCACCCCATACACTACAGGGAATTCAAACAATTTGTTTGTGTTAAATAGGTGATTGTTGCTCTTATTATTGCATGTTGAATCTTTCTGCAGAAGTTGCCTCCTCCAGAAGTACCAGAAGTCCAAACATTCAGATGATGCACACCCATGGCTTGAGTAGTAGTGATCAGCACCTGGCACTCCAGGCAGTATATACTGCATGCATGCCAGGAGAAAATGCTTCACGGTACCATCCACCCGACTTGGCCCACAATGTGAGCACATGGGAGTGTCAGGCTGTCAGCCATGCCAAATTGGTCATCGTTATTCAACGATGATGGTTTGACCAGTCAAACACCAACATGACCCAATCAAAGACAAGTAAGCACCAAGCACCACAGCAGCACGAGCACGACGAGAGCAACTGTTGTTGACAGCTTGAAGGGAGAGCAGCTGGCAACCCATGGAACAGGGGACAAATCAGTCCGCACAGAAGCAAGATGATGTCCCTTCCTCTCAACAGCCAAAGCAGCAATCCAGTCCAGTGTTTGGAAAATTTTCCAACATGGCTACTTGAAAATTCCAACGAAGAAGCAGAGCTTACTCTGTCTATGAGATAGAGGCGTAGCTCTCAAAACTAGCAATCTCAAATGTTCATGTCTATCATAAAGTTTTCTGTGATCCTATCTGTTCCTATTGTTCTAGGTTTTGCACCACATTTTCTGTGTATTTACTGATGGTGTTATTTTGTTGTGCACAACCCTTGCTAAGTTATTTGTTTATTTTTGGTGCATGCTTTTGTCACCTCCTTTCAAACACTTTGGCAGGCCCGTCAGGCTTTGTCAGTTACCTCTGAAAGAATTATCAGCTAAAATTGAAACTTATCTTGACCTATACCTTAAATTACTTTTAAACTCTGTTTTGCGGGTAAAGTTAAACTATAACTTGATTTTAAGCTTTACATTGACTGAAGTGCCAAGGTGTTCAATCTTTGTGGTGGATAGTGACTAATGGAACCTTGGTGGCCAATTAAATGTTAACTTTTACGGTTTGCTACAGAATAAATGCATCTGCATTCAAATTTACATACGGCAAATAGCATATTACTGTTAAACTTCACTTGTAAAAGCACTCTACTACAAGTGCATTTATTTTTTATTTAATATGGTGAGCTCTATTTGAAATAAAATTGCTACATTGGATCTAATAACTGTTGAGATTGAGCATGTTCTAGTCAGCATGGTTTAACCTTTTGCATTTCTTCTCCCAGGATAAACTTCAAGTCTCGGCCCAATAAGCTCACCTGGACTGTTTTTTTGGTTTGGATTAC
Organism: Hyalella azteca; assembly: GCF_000764305.2. Classification (NCBI taxonomy): domain Eukaryota; kingdom Metazoa; phylum Arthropoda; class Malacostraca; order Amphipoda; family Hyalellidae; genus Hyalella; species Hyalella azteca. The sequence goes on along the minus strand of NW_025937486.1, from coordinate 656 downwards.
ATCCACAAAAAAAAAACCTGTGCATTGAGAAAAACTACAATAAATCTGCTTCAACATAATTTGTCATAACTTGTTCAATCCTTAAAAACTTTTTTCGATAGACTTCTAGAAGAGGGTTTCCTCTGGCATAGGGAGAAAATTCCCTACACTAGTTCCCAAGACTTGAGAAAACAAGAACGAAGCAATGCAAGTGCATCAGAATCTGCCAACGTCACCTTTTTTTAATTGATTTTAAGACTTTGGGTATGATGAGATCACACCTCCCAGTCTGAGCACAACTTGATTTTTCTCCGAGCCTTTCTTTCTCTTGCCAACAGTCGTTCACAGATTAATTTCTAGCTCACTCTCACCAGCCGGTGGTTGTTGTGTGAAAGAAGAGATAAAAGGATTAGTTAATGGCGTCTTCATAGGGGGTTTACCCTGCTGTAGCTTAGCAGGTATTGTCCCAGCCGACGAATTGCTGCTGTGCGTATTTTCTGAGGGATATCTCCTCCACCAAGAGCTGACACAAGGTTCCAAGGAAGTGAAAGATTTTCCAAGTTGGAGCGAAACTCCCGCCTCTGGCTTGTGTAGAGCGAACAATGCAAGATGAAATGATTAATAGTGTCCTTGACATTGCATGTAGGACACATGCTGGAATTGGACAAATTGAAACG
>NW_025937485.1:1017-12846 GCF_000764305.2 Hyalella azteca | reverse complement strand
GTGTCGCGAATGCAGATGCGAGAGCTGCTGCACTTTAACAGATCGAGAACCTGGATTACATTAGGAGCCTCATCTGTCTCTGAGTTGCAAGTGCACGGCTTAAGCGACATGCAAACGAAGAATTGGGTAGTATAATTTGGCATGTTTTTTATTCTGATAACACAACATTTTACTAGTAGTTATTAAAATAATGATGGGAACGCTACTTTCATTAAAGACAGATTTGTCGGGTTGAACTTAGAACAAACTTGAAAGTGGGGCTCTTAGTATTTTTTGCACTTCTGATCACAATAGTTTCCAATGCATTTTTATAGCTCAAATAATGCATATAAAGTTCATTGTATCTAAAAATAAACCATTCATGGAGGTAAATGACATGATAACAGAATGTTAAATCGACGAAGAAATAAAAAAAAACTTTTGCGTGCACTTCAATCAACCTGTAAAACGTGAATTTATTGGTGAGGAGTTTAAAAAATCAATGCATAATTAATTTCAACCGTTTGAACTAATTTTGTGCATCAGATGAATTTAGCCTAGAGCATCAGAAATTAAATTATCATCTAGGATGCATAGAAAAATTCTGCAGCCAGAAGCGAACGAAAAGAAACTGACTCGACGTAGGTAGCTTGAAACTAATTTACTACCAAATGAAATAGAAATCTGTCATGGATGCGAGTTGACCAGAAACCACGCGAATGTGGGAATGAAGAAAATTGCATGAACATTTCGATACTGTTTTAGCACACATGCGAATTGCGCTGCAATTATGTAAATAGAAGAGATGTGGGAATGATTACCATTGAAGTATGAGCAAAACTTTGACCGGTATTCACTGGTTACCTCCTTTACCGTAGGTATTTGCATTTTGATACCGAACATTAGTATTCACAATTTTCAGCGAACTGTTTTTGTGTGTCTCGTTTTTAAATGAAAATTACTGTAACAAAAAATCCATTAAATTTTATGTAATCATTGACAGTGACTCATTAAATTTGTGGTTAGGTAAAAGTTGCAAATTTCATCTTACTGAAAAACCGCGTGAACAAACTTTTTGCTTAGGAGCAAAATTAATTTCAAGTTTCAAAACCATTGTCCTAAAATATGTTTTAGTATCCCTAACTTTTTAAAAATTTTCTTTGAATTTTAAGATGCCACGTGTCGTCAGAAATACATAGAAGAACCGGTCCGCACAAACATGTGTTCATCAATGCGGTCTAAGTAAGTTGAGTTGTCAGTGGGCTGAATGTGAAGCTCATTTGATGGTTGTGCCAGTCTTGTTACCGGTTTTACCCAATGGCGTCCAAGCGCGGGCCTACAGTCGAAGGGACTGATGGCACCGATTTCGTACATCGGGAAAGAGTGGCTACCCACTACCAGATTAGGTAAGTGTAATTTGAGCTAGAATGAATGTTGTGGAATTTTCTGCAATACGTGCAAACGGTGCAATTCATTGTAGTGTTTACCCAGACTCGATTAGCCCTACGGTATTGTGTTCTGTTTTGCAAGGCGAAGTTGACGCCTCTATCATTCTATGTCTGTTGATGGTGTTATAATTTTATACTAAAATTTTTCTATAAAATTTGCAGCGTTTCCCCTTAGTGAGGCTTAACCCGTTGTTACATATAGTATAGCTACATTATGATTATATACCCTAGTATATGTTTGTTTTTATTTTTCATTTCCCTGAGCCTGAGGCCGAGTGTTGATCTGTTCCACAAATTCTGACTTATGAGTTTTCTGAGTCAGCTGAGTTAAATTAATCAAGTGGAGGAAAATATAATTCCATGCAAAAATCTGCCCATATGAAAGACTATCATAAAAGAAGGTTTTAGAACAGAAAACCTGCTTAGGCTGCTCTCTTCCTCAAGTTCATTTTTGAGTCCTATAACTTTATAAGTAGACCAGTAAAGTAGCTATCCTGGATACCAGCATTATCAATAATACATAATAAATTGGTTTAAATCTTGGGTAAATGAGGAAATTAAAAATGATCTGATTCTTAAAGATCTCTGGTTTGTCACTATGCATGCAGTGCAACCGCTCACAGCAACGTGCCAGTGACCGATAGTAATTTTCGAATTTTAGCCTCCACGACCGGTGTTTCCGACTTGCAAATTTTAGAGTCCCTTTATATTTTTGAACAAAAGCCCATTGAATTGCTGCTAATAGTTCATATCCCCTCAAAATTGTAAATACCTACCGGCTACCGTCAATGCCACATAAGTCGCCACTTTTGGAAAACCCACTAGAATATAATGAATTTTGAAACACCAATCAGCTAAAAATTTAACTTAACACTTGTACAGAGTTCACTTATATTTAGATATTCGAGAAAAAATTCACCAAGTTTTTTTTTATTGTTTGATCATATAATAAAATGGAAGATTTTGAGACTCGTCAGGAGTGGCGAGGTATATAGTACCTGCTTTAAAGTCGCCAGCGATATTGATGAACTTAGATGAAGGGTACACTAAAGTCGCCACAGCCTGGCAAGGTTATTGCAGTCTTTTTGTGAATAGCGCCTGTGTGAGGTACAGTAAAGAAAGCCTCAAATTCAGGTGAAACCAACCCTTCAACTTCGGTCTTTGTTTAAAAAAATTAATAAAAAAATGCTTAAATTTTTGTAATATTGTTTTTGCACAAAAATTAACATAACCTCAATGAATAAATTTTTTCCTGGCTACAATAATTAAGAGGATTCAAACTAATCTTAAATTCGTAAAAAGAAACCGTCATTTCAATGCATTGAATACCTTAAAATGGGGTAACTTTGACCACTTTTTTATTTTCAAAATGATGCCATTTTTTTACTAGATAAGTTAAACTTGAATTGAAACATGCAAAATACAGGTCTATTGCCATTAGGTGGTCAAAGTTACCCCATTGGGGGGTGGCGCCCCCCATTTGCAAACTATGACACTTTTCTAAAATTTGTCTTTTGCATATGTAACTAGAAGAGTTCTACTACAATGCATCAAAACCTGGAGTTATTTTACCAAAAAATAGAAGAATTGGAGGGGGTACTCCAACAGGCTTTATGTAATAGCTGTTTTTTGTGGGTCACATTTTTAATTTTTTGACCTAGTAGATATGCAAACTTTTTAAATCTTTCTATTGTGTTACGTAGCCTCAGTATTAGGCCTTTGATGGCCATTGACAAAATTTTTCTATGTCTAATCGTTTTTGAGTTTTGAGGGTTTTTGTTAAAAAAACGAAAAGTGGTCAAAGTTACCCCGCCGGTCAAAGTAACCCCATTTTACGGTATCAATGTTGAGAGGGCTGTTCATTCGCGCATCCACCTCGAATCCAATTCATCAAAAAAACGCCGCACTTCAGGGATAGGCGGTTCTGTATAAAAAATTTGTCTGTTACATAGTAGTGTGGCACACTAGTCAGCAATCTGAACAGAATTCACAAATTTCCTTGTATGCATCGTGAAGAATTTCCTCGAACCTAAAAAATATAATTCCCGACCCTATTTCTAACTCAATGGTCATAAGAGCGCACTGCACCACACATAAAAGAAGTCAACCGCTGAAATGCTAGTGTACATTGAGTCCTCCGTCAGACACTTTCTATATTGTAAGAAATAAATAACGGTCGTGAAATTGCATCACAAACTTGTGAGAAGTTTGCGATGGGGTGGTGGTCCAGTGGTTGAAGCAAGTACCATGATTGACGCAGAGAAGTGCGGGTTTGATCCCAGTTCTGTGCAACAGTTTCTGGTCAGAATCGGCAAGGAGGCCAGACAGTTAGCAAAGTAAAATTGAAGCAGTGATTGGCGAGTTCGGGACCGTAAAATGCTGTGAATGTTCTGCGATTTAAAGAATCAGCGACAGGCCTACGGCCTACTAAATGCTGAAACCGCTATTATTATCATGTATTATTATAAAGAGAATGACATTTCTGTATGCCGTCGACTTCATTAGATCAGAATCGTTCCTATTTGACAGAGGTCTTAGGTCATCTGAGGTCCTATTTTCCCAGCAATGTCCCTAAACGCCACATTGTTAGGGGCACTCCTAACCTTCTAGCTCTAAAGGCCCGGTATGATCAATATAGTATTGGCTTTTATCTCACAGAAAACTTGATAAAACAACCCAACAGCAGGAAAAATAAAACACTAGACTAATCCACCAAATGAACTCTAAAACAAGTTGGCACACAGTATATATAGTTAAATGAATGATCTATATATGATGATGAGGGGTTAGTTTAATGGATGATAAATACACAGGCATGAAAATGGAGATAACACAACATAAAGAAATTTCAAGATCCTCAAAACCCTATAAAACATTGATGATCAGTAAAACGTCATAAGGGAACAGTATAAATTCTATACAACAAAAGGCTCACTAAACAGTTCACATGTTCCAGAGACTTCCAGGATCCACGGCCAGTCCTCGAGTAAAGGACTTCTCTTCTTGGTATCCTGTCCGTTCTCATGGCTGAAGCAAGGGTAAGGTTCTGGGTCCACCTGTTCACAGCTCCCGTAACTTGTGATTAACTGATGCTGCACCATGAATAAACACTTGCTTGGATGGAACACTGAGCAAGTTATAGCAATCAGTTGCACTTGGTAAAAGGGTAAATTCTCAGCACAGTTGAGAACAAACACAAAGGTTGCTTATGCTCCCAACTTCAGATTTCTGATTCTGGCTTAACAGGGAATTACTGAAAAAACACTGCACAGGAGATCACTGGTCCTCCAGCATCACAGTCTAAGCCATGAGTGCACAAGAAAGACATTAATGCAGTTGAAAGCACAATTACTATTGTCAATTGCAAACAACCACTCATTTGTGCATTGTGAGGCAACTGCGAATAACCAAACTGGTGATCCACAAAACAGGCTGAAATCACATAACCATGCCACAATCTAGAAAACAATCTGTGCATAGGCTATATATAATGATTGATTTTCTTGAACGATAAGAGACACAAGGGATTAGGGAGAATGCATGAGAGAAGGAATGGCAACACAAAATACGCAGAGCAAAAAAGCCATTCCCTCACAGCATCATAAATGATCGGGTCTCATTTGTGGAGGTCTTTCCTCAAGTGAAGTTAATAGGACTGGCCTAAATGGCTTTGTGTAAGAGTGGGTAATGGGTCTCGATCAAATGGCCTCTCAAAAGGGGTTCATAAAGGATCAATATTAGTGTGAATATAGATTGCACAAATTGATTATATAGTAATATGAATGATTTACTTTCAGATTGGTTTTATTTATATTCACCATTGTTTCCCCTTCTTAATGCAAATTCTTCAAAATCCAAGGGCAAGGTGACCTAGTAGTTACAGTTCAGAATACTGTGACTGGAGCAGTAAGATGAGGGTTCAATCTTGGCTACCTGCTACAGTTCTGGTCAAATTGGCAATGAGCGGCAAAGGAGCAGGGCGGTTAAGCGTATATCAAAATTAGGGCAGTGAGTTGCATGTTTGAGACATTAACATGCTGTAAAAATTATGTTATGTTACAAATCTGTGACAGGTCTAATAGCCCTTGCAGTGAACGCTGAAACCACTATATACCTATTACTATATTGACCATCACAAATACCGATATAGCCCCTGCCATTGATACTGAAATATGTCGAGGTGAAAACATTGTAATATTTATTTCCATATATATGCAAATTTTATTTTACTACGGGCATGAAAAAATAAGAAGAAATATCAAAGTAAGAATAAGACTATGCGTAACAAGAAAACAATTTGTCAATGTAAAACTAACAAACAAAATTTAGATCAAGATATAGAAATAAACTATAACAAAATTTTTAGATACTAACACTTGGATTTTACATGTTTAGGAAACTGTTACATTCTCAGATGTTTTCTTTGAGCATGACAAATACATTGAATTAAACTAACCGATCCCAAATAAACCCTGTAAAATGGGGTTACTTTGACCGGCGAGGTAACTTTGACCACTTTTTGTTTTTTTAACAGAAACCCCCAAAACTCAAAAACGATTTGACATAGAAAAATTTTGTCAATGGCGATCAAAGGCCTAATACTGAGGCTACGTAACACAATAAAAGATTTGAAAAGTTTGCATATCTAATAGGTTAAAAAATTTATGTGACCCACAAAAAAGCTATTATTTAAAGCCTGTCAGAGTACCCCCTCCAATTTTTTTATTTTTTGGTAAAATAACTCCAGGTTTTGATGCATTGTAGTAGATCTCTTCTAGTTACATATGCAAAAGACAAATTTTAGGAAAGTGTCATAGTTTGCAAATGGGGGGCACCACCCCCCAATGGGGTAACTTTGACCCACCTAATGGCAGCCGTGATGGGGTAACATTGGCCGGCTTGGGAATTAAGTTAAAATTACCATAGGTACCTATATAACATATATTATGTTTGATACACCTATTAATGTTTTTTTCTTTATGTTTCAGACTCTACAGAGTCTTATTGGCGGTGCCCCCTATTTGCAAACTATGACACTTTCCTAAAATTTGTCTTTTGCATATGTAACTAGAAGAGTTCTACTACAATGCACCACAACCTGGAGTTATTTAGAGTAAATTTACCAAAAAATAAAATTGATTTTACCACCCGGTCAAAGAAACCCCAGGAGCTGGGGTAACAAAGACCATCACTTTTTTTGAAGTTACATAAAAACTATGAGAGGCAGGAGCCAGCAATTTATGGTGAGTAAAGCTAGAGTATAGACCTGTATTTTGCATGTTTCAATTTAAGTTTAACTTATCTAGTAAAAAATGGCATCAGTTTGAAAAGAAAAAAATGGTCAAAGTTACCCCATTTTACGGTATACAATAGGATACAAATAAAATTCAGAAATATATATAGTCATTTTTTACACTAAATAGAAAAGAATATTACTAAAATATTGTGCAAAAATTACATAATATCATATGAATGCCGATTTAGTATACTAAAAAATTAAACTTGTTTGCAGTTTTGGCAATGAAAATTGGATTTGTAATAACATTATGTATGAAAATTATGGATTTGTATGAATTTGTATGAAAATTATGAAGACATTGTGGGCAAGTCCAATGAGGACAACCTTGGGTTTTGCAGCCAACCCACATTGCCTGGATGGGCACCTGCTCAGCAGCCCAATCACGTCCACAAATCAAACAGATGCTGTCTTCCAGAGCAAAATCATCCTCACTGGATTGTCTGGGACGCTTGTTTCGAGACGTTGAGGGGATGACATTGCCTTTCTTTTCTTGCCTGATGGTCTTGCGAGCACCTGTTTTTTGTCCTTTATTTTTTATTGCTTTTGTTCGTGACTCAAGGTCTGCTTGCACTTCATCTGAAGTTATGACATGCGCTGTAGAAGAAATTTGCAACGGGCGGCGATGTCCAGAGAGAATTTCTACTTCAATAGGAAAGAAGATACTTGCCAAATCTGAAGAAATTATACCGCTTGCTACAAGAGGATTTTTGCTTGGCGATTGAAGCTCTGCTGCAGGAGACTCAGGTGCAATGATTTCAATCTCAGATTAACCAACGGATCCACATTCATCTGAAATAGTAATGACCACTACTTGGTTCATTTTGCAATCCTCTCTCCCAGCTGGCTTCAAAGGTCTGGTGTTCACAGAGGTCCTATTGCTGAAAATCAAAACAGCATCTTCCAAGTTGAGAGTAGAATTTGAAATGGTTGGGTGAGTTGGTTCATCCATAAGCTGACACTGACTTGGAGAGTTCTCTGGCATGATTGATAAGTCAATGTCTGTTCTGGGGATCAATTGGTTCCTGCAAAGTTGGGACTTGTCAATTGTGTTTGGGTTGAAGGATGAATTCCGCACTTTCCAAATCCAGATTTGATATTTGAAGCCATCATTGAATTTTCCAAAGCACTCTTTATAATACGTGGAACATTCTTCTTTGCAATGCACAAGTTCCCTCGCACGGCTTGCCCAAGTTTTACGAGCTTTGAGAGAGCAAGTTTGAATGACTTTAGATGGCCACATCTAATGGCTGACAGAGATTTGTGGTGTGAGGCATTAACGCTAACACTATCACATTGTTTTGCCTGGCACAGTCAATAACTGCTGGAGAGCAGTGGGAGGTGTGGCTATCAAGCAGCAAGAGAATTGGTTTATCTGCTGATGGCTTAGCGAATAACAAGAATATCCACGTGAACCACCGGAGGAAAAGTTTGGAATCCATGAAGTCAGTGGCTTGTTTGCCGTACAAAGTTCCATTAGGGCCACCAGCAGCATAGTTGCCTCCTGGAAACGCTGCTTTAAAATGATCATTGGAGGCATTGCAACGCCGGATGCTGAAACGCAGCAGTGAATGCTAATGTGTTCACTTGATGCCACTTGTCGAGAATGAGAATTCTTCATTTGTTGAGGCACTACAACCTTTTGTGAGGACTTGTTGAGATCCACGACTGTTTCATCACAGTTGTAGATGTATTGGGGTCGTTCACTGAAGTTATCATTTTTGAGGACCCTTCGCAGTAACTGGAAATAATTTCTTAAATTTTCTATTGTTAAAAAAATTGCTTGACCGCGATCCAGGCATTCAGGTCTCTGAAGTTTGACTGCCTCAGGGTGTCGAACGAAATTTCAGCCACCATCCATAGCAAGGTCCTCTCTCTCAAAATATGTGTCTCCCAGACCTGCGATCAATGCACCAGGCATACATTAAAATTTGGGCCACTGTCAAAGGAAAACCTCTATTGGCCATATATTCAATGTAATTGCAGAGTGACAGCTCATGCTCTGCTGGTTTGCCTGGTGCTCAGTCTTCCTTGACTCTCATCGAGAGGCGATCTGAGAGTGTCTTGCGTGGCACATTAAACGTACGGGCAGCGGCTGATGCGGGAAGATTCTCAACTCTGCAGGCGGCAAGAGCCCTATCCATGTCCTCCTGCCTCCATAATCTTAACTTTGCTCCTTTCCTTGATGTCATCTTTAATGATACAAAATAATTATATTAACATGCGTACTTGAAGAAATGCACATATGGTACAGGGTGCGCCAGAGAAACTTACTTATTTGAAAGGTCAATAAAAACAGAAGTACTTCAATTATTGTTTTACATTTTTTTATTTGAGAATACAGTTTCCCAAATTTTTTCTAATACAGTCTTGAAAATGGCATCTCATAAATGACGGCCCCCATTGCGCATACACTGATGAAGTCGATTTTTGAAATTTTTATCCACTCTATGCAGCATATCAATCGGTATTTTGGCAATGACGCCGCGAATGTTGTTCTTGAGGTGTGCTATGGTCTGTGGTTGATTGACTTAAACCAGAAATTTCAAATAACCGCATAAAGAGAAATCACATGGAGTCAAATCTGGAGAGTGTGGCGGCCATTGGAGATCGCCTCTGAGAGAGATGAGGCGGTCGGGGAAATGATGTCGCAACAAATTCATTGAGTCTTGTGCTGGGGCTCCATCTTGCTGAATAACAAACTTGGGAACTTTCTCCTTCAGATGCACTCCCTCTCGCCCCTCTACCCGACCAACTAACCGCACAGGAATTTTTTCAAATAAGTAAGTTTCTCTGGCGCACCCTGTACTTGCATAACACATAATATAATTTCATACGGAATGGGTTTTACGTTTATACTTCTGAAATACGCATCAAGTATTATTATTATAAGGGATTTAACACGTTAAGTGTGGCAACGACCCACAGCGCTGGCAGCTGGCCTAAAAGCGGCCAATTCTGCCGCTAAAAAGGCCTATAATTCAAAATACACTAGTAAATTTGTAGGTTGAGGTGCAAAAATTAAATTTTCCTTTTTTCATACATTTATATTTTAATGAGGCAGTACTGCCATCATAAATTTTTGTCCAAACGCAATTGAAAAAAAAACTAAATCGCGAAATTTATCCGGAAAAAAGACCCTGCCACCCACCCGTGGGTCGTCCCGCACTTAACGTGTTAACTGAGTAGTTTGCCTTATTAAGTTTTTTTAGTAGAAAGACAACTCTGGTCTTGCCTATTCAAAATGTACTCAGAGCAGCAGCTCTATGCTTGACTCATTGTTTGCGCAACTCCAACTGTTGCAAGAGTATTGTGCTCAACCTTTGAAGTAGTTTTATAAGCTTTTAAAAGTCTGATTGTTAATAATCTGAGAATAAATATGGGTAATGAATGCTTCTTACATTATTTAAGACCTAACTTAGACACAATTATTGCGTTGTAGGTTATTATTGCGTTACATTTATCTTCAAATCCTGCCCTTAAAGCAAATATCCAACACAAACTTCACCATTTCTCCCAAAATTATAAACACATAAGTCGCCAGTTATGTTTGGGATAGATTATAAATAAATTTTTATATCATTAATACCAGCGAGTACAAGCAAAACGAACCACTTTTTACTACGTTTCACCTCGGTTTGACCCAAGGTTCGAAGGGAAAACATTTTCATGGAAATAAAGTATCGCCCAAACGCAGTTCATACAGCAGAATGAAAAATTTCATTTCGCTCAATGAATTTTTGTCGTGTTGATTTGAAATCTCAAAACTAATAACAAATTAATTGTCAGAAATGCATTGTACTATCTTTAAGCAATATTAATAAATGAGCTAGTATTTTCCTATGATAATGAAATGTCCGTATTGGGTCGATTTTAATAAATATTTCCTTTTCCCTGCAGCGTGGCGACTTTAGTGAGGTGGCAACTTTAGTGGCATTGACGGTAGATAGGTTTGTGCCCATGTTTGCTTCATTCTTGTTTGTTTCTCATTTGACAATTTATGCTTCAATGTGAATTTATTGCTAATTGTTTGTACCTGTGTTTTAGGTTTTGAACTGATGATGGATCTGGTCTCTGAAACGTTTTCCTTTTTAAGAAATGGTGAATTTTCTGGCTATTTCCTTTGCTTATAAATTTTTGATAGAATTCTTTGAATGGTGGTTTATATGTTCAACTTATAAAGATTCATCTATCATCCATGACAATGACACATAAGTTGCCAGACTTGCCACTGAGCACTGAGCAGATAGGTACTGCACTTTAACTCACCATTTGTCCCTGAAAATGCCTGAAAGCTATAAAGACTGGTTAGACCTTAGACTGAGCCTAGAAGTTATAACTATAATTTGCAATTTTTGCATGGTTTGATAAACACCTAATCAGGATAATCCCTGGTATAAACAGATTGCTATATTCATTTTTTACTGAAGAAATTGAAAAAAATAGAAAATGAGTAAAGCAGACTAGATTTATAGGCATTTTTGCCCAAATCATAGGTGATTTTTTACTAAACTTTGCAGTTGGGATCAGTGAGGCTACTGGCAGGCTAAAGGAAAGAGCTCTTTTGATTTAAGAAGACTTGGTTTACTGAATTACAGCAATCCCTTGATTACCGCGGTTAATAAATCCCTGAGTTTTACCGTGTTAAGCAAAACCGCGCTAATCAAACTTAAAAATATATGGGAATAATTATAATGAATCCTCAAAAATATCAAAGGAAAGGAAAATTATGTAGTTCGATAAAAGTGAGCAGTAGATAGGGCAGCGATCTTGACCAGTTGAAGGCTAACGAGTAACTAGCCCTTTACTCACTGAATTGTTTCGAAAGTGAAAAAACAATCTGAATTACTTTTCAGATCACGCGCAGTCTTTGTGTTGTACTGGCAGTAGCGGCGCGCCTACTCCATCGAACGTCGTTTGAACGAGTTCACAACATGTGACGCTACCGTCACACTCGCGGCTAGACTCCAAACATGTAATTACTCTCGGTAGAAGCTTTTATTTTCTGTGTGACGAATTCGTCACACCAGGGCTTAAAGGGCTAGAGCACCGGCATGGCGCACTTACCGGCGAACGTTGCCGAACTCGATCATTCGAGTTATGAAC
>NW_025937485.1:0-662 GCF_000764305.2 Hyalella azteca | reverse complement strand
GAAGTGGCCGGGCTAATTTTTGTTGTCAATGTTAACAACAAACAAACAAACAAACAAACAAACAAACAAACGCGAAGCTAAGCTAAGAAAAACGTGTTAAAAACGTGTTAATAAATCTAAGACATTTTGTGTTAGTGTGAATTTTTTGAAAAAATGGAAAACGTGGAATTCTTAGAAAACCGGTGTTTTTTAAAGGCGACTTGAAAGTCCGATTTGGCGGTTAAGGGTTAACTGTGGTTGAGAAATAACTTCGAAATTACTGGAAATCTGAAAGACCGCAAGCGCACACAGTAAGGTTTCCAGTACGTACGCTGGAAGGATCAGGATGCAGTGAAGCTTGTCTGAAAATCAGTTGCGTTGTGTGCAAGTGTTGCAGTGCTTAAATAGTAAAGGATATTCTATCAAAGTTGCTTGCAGCACTTTCTCATTAAAAATTACTCAAGGACAGATCTTGAAAATGGCTGGCAACGCTTTGGGCTAAAGAACCACATCTTGGCGACGTTGCTTGCACCCGCTGCACCCTGGACAATTTTGGCTTTTCTGGTTTTAAGTCTCAACTTAAAGCTGACATCCTGACCTACCGTCAACCGGGGCTACTCGGGACGGTTTTGAGCGTTTTTTGTTAATAACTTCTTACGATGAAACATTTCATAAACAAGTTT
>NW_025937484.1:0-42673 GCF_000764305.2 Hyalella azteca | reverse complement strand
CGAAAAGAACAATAAGAAAATCGTAAATAAAAAGTACGCTCTGGTCTTCAACCAAACCTGTATAAATGAAGAACTTCTGCCTAACTACACTAATAGTGATGGTGATGCACATTTTGCCTATGTGTAGTTCATCCTAACCCAGTTTGTCCGTAAAAAAAATGCGTATAATAATTGTGAAGTTCGCTCCCTTATTGTGCTGTGGGTAAGAAAATGAGCCCTTATTTAGATGCAATGTTTTACCTAACTTCTAGAACATGCTAAACATGCCACATAATTTATCGTTTGTGCATTTTCTTCTTTATAGCAAAGAAAAATTGATGAAAAAAATATCGTTGAAGCTTGCCAGAGGTCGAACGTTCTCGGGTGATCAAGCAGTGCGTATAGAATAATCTTCAAATTTCATTCATGCATAAATATAAGTGACGCTCGTCTATTCGAAATGGAGAATTCATTCCACTTTAAATCCATTACAAGCGGAAACATTCAAAATTGTGCGAATTGAATGCAGATCTTCAAAGCCACTGCAAATTCAAGCAAAAGATTTTACAGGCGAAAATGGTTCTCTAATTCATGACGTTCATTTCAGTTTCGCACTCTTTTACCCTTTAGCAAAACAACGACAGGAACCTCGAAGAAAAAGTACCATAATTGGATTCTGATGGTTACGAATACAAACAAACAAAGAAAGTATTTAAATCTTAGTTATTGCATTGAATTCCTCAGCAGAATGCGCCATGGTATGAATCCGTTGACTTTTGGCCAAGGCAGGAACTGTTTAATATTACTCGTAATTAAAAAATTCAAAATCCAAAAGTTCGCAATAATTCAATTAATTATGAATGTATTGATGACACAAACAATAATTCAACCTAGTAGTTTAATAGTGCTACTCAAAAATTGATGCCGTGAGAGACACTGAAATGCGAAATCAGTGCTGTATAATAGTAATTAAGGTTATTAAAAAATCTACATTAGCGCCAAAAAATATTCAAACTCTTCTAATTCCCGTGGATGATGCTAGCAAATGTCGTTAGAATTTTCATATACGTATCTACATACTTGGTCTATAAATGAACATTTTTTCACCTGATAACCCGTAAGTACGTTTTCCTGATTTAGAACTTATTTTGAAACCATGTGTTCATTGGAAGAAAATTTCTTAACCACGCTACTACTATAATGAAAATCAGCAAGGGATCAGGGGCCATACTTTCAAAACTCGCTAAGTAAACGTAAGTACTTACGCTCTATTTTCTTGTCTATGATTGGTGGATTTTGCTTGAAAGGCCGTCAATGATTGCTGATGAACTTACGATCTCTTAACTTTTTTTGAAAGTATAGGCCCAGTTCATTTACTTACGTGACCCATCACCAGTCACGCCGTCTTGAATATTCACTCAAAGCGGTCACGTGTCTGGCTCAGATTACCAGCATTACTGGAAGCTGGCAGGAAATTGCAGTACAACTGCTGAACGCGCGTCACGACGCAACTTACGCAACACGCATCACTCTCAGTGAACGATGCGTGTCACTCACGATAAACGTCGATCCATCGCAGTGAAGTGGCGTGTTTTTTCACGTCCATAAACTTTGTACATATGTTAATAGTTGGATTGAATTGTTACTCTAAAATGGTCTCATATAAATTGCAAAAAATTTGCAAACACTTTTTCTTTGTCTTGATATTTATGGACGCCTGTTCGCAAATATAAAGTTGAGATTAATTAGATCGCCAACTCATTGTAATTTTCCATCCATAATGTATTTCATGCTATAATAAGTCAGTTTCCACATGCATGTTGCTAATTCTTGAAATAGCCTTGAGACTAAACATTAAACACTCGTATACATTATTTCCACTTATCGGCGGTTGTATACACTGCTGGAAGCTCTTCGTTCCTCAAACGAATAATAATTTGTAGGCTCATTAGTCCCGAATAGGCCGTCAATTTCTTGTTACTCAATTAAAAGGCCGCTAAATTGGTGCCAACGATGCAGGAGCAGTCCTAATGTATTCCATTTAATGCCTGAGGCAGCTTAATACACACGAGGCAAACTGTCATAATTTGCGAGCGATTGAAATTGCTTTTTACGCACGTGTCTGGTGAGTGTGGCGATAAATTATTCATGTAATGTTTGTAGAATTTTCCCTGTTGACATATCAAACATTAAAGTAGTTTTCTAATCCTATATGAACTTGAGTAGTTTTCCAATCCTACTTATTCCTTATTAAAATGAAAGAATTTCAAGTCTTATACACACAATCATTCTTCGTCGATTAAGATATTACTATTGTATCGAATAATTACCCATATTCCTTGGAGGATCCTCCAATTAACCTAATAGCTTCTATGACTCCGAAATAAATTCCCGAAAATTATAAACCGTTAATTAAGGGACGCGGAGGGAAATTCCCTTCAAAATAAGCTGCACTTTAAAAATGACCTGTCGCATCAAGCTGCACTTATTCGCCAAAGGCCAAATTTGAATATCCTGGCGGATGTGTTTTATGTCTATTCCACCTAGAATTTTTGTGTGATCAATCACCACGAGACTGTACAAATTTCATCACTAATGAGTAATTTCTTCTGAATAATTGATCAGAGAATAACACATCAGAAATTGATGAAGGCCTTATTACCTGTGATGATGGACACGTGATAAAATTTCAACGGGTTATATTATATTTTTTTAAACTTATAATCACTTGTGCTAAATATGACTGCACTAATTTGTAAATGTTCTTGCATGACTTACACAATCTACGTGATAATTGATTCTGTTCATAAACAAGGCAAACGTTTCATTTCCCATTATTAAAACATGCCTTTCTGATTCATCAATCCAAATAAAAATCCTTGTCCGTCAGAGTATGACGGCTATCCGATTAGTGAAACTGTGTTCATCGTATAACAATGAAGCATTTTATTGCGACTCTCCTATGCATGGAGAGCTTAGACAAGAGAAGCTCAGCTTTGGTCAGAGCCTCAACTCGGTTTGTACAAAAGAATACTCGATGTTTTAGCGACTCTACTGTGGTGCCATAACTTCTGCTAAAGTTCATAAATATTTGTTTCGCCAAAATAAATAGAAGCGTTGCCGGAAGTCGGTGAAACATTCTCGAGGAAAAAATAAGGAATCTGTAATATGCGATTTCATTTTTCAGCCAACAAGTTATTTTGCAAGACCCGAACGTTTGACTGAAGAAACTACTTCTGTTGAATTGTTTTTAAAATACAATATTTTTTAAACTGCTTCTACTTTTTATCTCATTATCTGTGCGAAAATAAATAAAGCGGACGTTTGAGTCAGGAGATTTTAGCATGAGGATTCCTTAAAAAATTGGGGAAAAACAATTCCATTGTTTATTGTGGTGAGATGTGTTTCACGAGACTAAATATTGGTCATTTCGGTTGCTACCTCATCAAGTAACTTTTCAGTCTTCAAAACTAACATCTTTTCAGAGTGCTATATTTTTCGATCGTTTAACGTCTACTTATGAGCAGTCAATATAATTTATATTAAAATTGGGAGATTATGTTTATGAACACTTTATTTTTTAGCCAATTATAATAGATGCACTACATAAGAAACAAAAATTACTTATTAAAATATTAAAGCTCACGGCCGCTCATTTTTCTATAGTATACCACAAAAATAATATACAGAAACTCATTACTTTCTGTTCATATTGGCGGTGATGTCTTCAGTCTCATCCATATGAATTTCGCTCCCCCTCATGAGCGCAATCTTCTGCCAAATTGCATCAGGCGTCTTGCATCAGATAGCCCGGCTGCCCCAAGCCACTCACTCACAGACAAAAGGCATTCATATGAGTGGTCGGCACCAATGAGAGGATTTTGTTCAGTTTATCACTACTTTGTGCAGATGATAATAAATTCACGTCGATTAAAGTTTAATCAAAACGTAGCGGCAAGAATTAAGTCTTCCCTGAGCTGGATGAAAAAAAAATATTGCTCAATTTTCAATTTCGCTATATCAATTAATAATTTATAAATATAAAATCAATTATTAGGAATTAAGCTCACGAATCATGATCATCTTTTGTTAATCAATCAATATTTAATTGACAAAATCTGTTTTTGCTAAAGTTTCCTCAGTGAACTTCATATTTATTTCCAGATATTTTTATGGTCATTGATAATAAGCGATTACTTTAATATGTGTTCAAAACGAATTGGAGTCATCCTCATCATTGAGTGTAATCCCAAAATTATTTATGAATTCGAAGCTTTGCTTGGTGAGAGTGGTACTATAGGCTACTGCTCAAAGCGATATTTTATGTATGAATTATCTGATTTATATTGCATATGATTTATTAAAACGTGTAGCACATGAATGAAAAAGCAAAATATTTCTAATACATATGACTTAAATGTATGAGGAAACATAGTTTTTTGTGTCTTATGTGACAAGATGTGAGTGTATACACTTACTATAACATTGCGATGTAACATGACATCTACGGTCTACATAGCACAAGTCAAAAAGCTATTCCATATGCAAGAGAGAAGGCCATTCCTCGCCTATGCAAAGATGGACTGGCCGAGAACTGCACGGACGCTTCCATGCATTTGCCAGTTTCTACATCCACGACTTCAGTGCAAAGCTTGAATATGACATGTGAAGAGTTTTTCCAATCCTTTCTATAAACACGTTTATGTCTCACATTCACGACCTTGGATGTTAAGAGAAATTCACACACTCGATTATGCTACCCCATTGAATAGAACAATAAAGAAAACATTTATATTTATTTATATATTTCCCACCTCAAGTTATTCTTCCATTAGCAATAAAACGTTACAATGATAAAAAAATAATTTTAAAATATGTCAATATCAATATTGTGAGGATGTAGGGAAAATACACAAAAATAGAACTCAATACTTACTGAAGTGAGTGACAGAGAGCGCATTTTCTCATCGACGAAAACGTAAAGTCAAGGATGGACAGACAGACAGACGGACAGACGAACAGACGGACATGGCGAGCACAATAGTGTATTTTTTCCATAAATGAGGAAATGCGCTAAAAATCAGTCATTTCCTCATTGGGATGAAGTATTCAGAGGAGGTGCTCGATCATCCATGATCTGCAATAAATTAATATGATAATTATCGTTCGTTCAAGAGCCTCGTTCGTGCTCTTTTCTTAAAACTCTCAATAGTATCTGGTCGTGATTTTAAATGTGCTTCTAAATATACCGTATATGGAAATCATTAACCATTTTACCACGAACTGAATTATAATTTTTAACGGTTTTTCGGTCAAACGAAGCAAGGCTTCGAGAGTTATTGAGAGTTCTAGCATCCGGTCGCCACAGGTTATTTGGATTTTTTCGTAAAATTATGCGGCTATATTGTGATTTTTTCCAGAGCACATGTGATAAGATGATACACTAAGCGCGATGCATGGACATCTCTTCGAAGGTTTTTGTAGTTTTCTCTCAGTCGAAGAGATAGAGAAATTCGTTCTGACTGCCACTCCGACTCATTTCTTGTCCTGAAGTGAGTCGAATGATCGCTAGAGAGATCAGAAAGCTGCGGGACCCTTCGAAAGCTTTCTTGACGGATCCCATTTTCACATCAATCGGAAAAAATGAAGGAATTGTTTCAAATGAGACCATAATGTTCACTTTTGGAAAGAGGGATATACATTTAAGGGACTCAAAGACTTCCAAGTTCATAACATATATTCTCCTGAAAAAATGATTCTCGTATTTTCGTATTTCCTTTGCATTTTTGTTCGGACCATATACGTATATACAGCTATTGTCTTATTGACAATTTTTGACTAAACCACAAGTTTGATATGATAGTACAGAAATTGGAATAGCTACAGTTTTTGAAAATTTAACTAAAGGTTTGCTCAGGCTCATCTTGCATCTTTTTAGACCTCTACGTCGAACGTTTTAAAGCCTCGCTCAGCACTTACCCTAATGAGCATTTCTTCTCGGGGAAATAAAATCGGAAAAGATGGAAGTAAATCTACTTTGCAGGCGCTTTTGCTCACCTCAAAAATTCATTCTTTAAAGAAGCTTATGAACGCTGTTCTTTTTGGCATAAGGTGAATGAATTTCTGTGTTAAAAATTTTCAAGTCTTTACTGATATTTTATCCACTAACATTTGTTTCCATGCTAAATAAAGCATCATTTACGACGCATTAGAAACAAAATGAAATTCCGGAGGAAACACAAATTTCTAATTCGCGTCTGTTGCGACCGTAATTTCTTCATTTCCTCTGTTCTTCGATGCTCAGTGGGCTTATTAAAACGAAGAGAAGGAAAATTGGTCACATCTTGCTATAATAATTTCATGATCGTCAAAGAATTTTACATCAACAGGTAGAAGCGCAATTGCTGCGTATCAAAAATGAATAACATTACTATATTTATTTTTTGCTTTTTTTCCAATTCATGAATATAATCGACACAAGTTTGTTTCCGGACAGTTCAGGATCTTGTTTTGTGTTTCTCTTACGCAAATCATATTTTTTCGATCGTAATTTAAAGAGAGACCAGGCATCAACTATATTTTTATTTTCGTGAAAACTGATCATCGTTGTCGGCATGAGTTTGACTCGAAATGAAAAACAGGAACACTCGAGTTTGAGGCCGTAAAGATTTCTGAGAGGTTGGTCTCTCACTTGCATCACCAAAGAAGAACGTCGAGCAAACATCGTCGTCTGCTGGCTGGAATCGTTTGCACCAGTGAGCCTCATTTTCCTGAAGAAGTACTGAATTACGCGTAGAGAACCACGGCCAAGATGAGTGATGGCCTCACACGCACTGGCCCAATCTCCTTCTTTGTTCACGGGAAATTTTCTCTTCTTCATCAATTAGTCACGCGCCGAGATCGCTAGAACAAAAATATGCCAGGAATTCTTTGATAGTTTCAATGGCAAACGAAGTGGAACATAGTTTGGATTCTCTAAAAATACTCTGGTAAGTCTGACATGCCATTTTGTTCCAAATTAAATCGTAATGTTACTCAATGTTTTATATGACCCGCAAAAAAAGTAAACTGGAAGGAAATTTCTAATGATAGCATGAAAATGAGCAAAAGATACATGAGCGAATACCATCGTTTAGCTTGATTAAAATTGGTTAGTGTGCATGTAACCTGCTAATTTTTATTTGATGTTAGAATAACTGCAATAAAAATGCACGCCTAATTTACGCATGAGACATTATTTGAGCTATTAAGTAAAATTTCTAACGGATATCTTGAGTGTCTATTATAGTTCCACGGCAGCAGACGTATAAAATAAAGTCTCTCTCTTATTAATCTGAGGATTTCATTTACGAATGCATGGTTACGAGTATTAAGATTCGATAAAGTTTACATGTACCCAAAGAAGAAGCTATCATTAGACGTTGATTGAAATTCGACACAGGAAATTGAGAAGACATGATTTCGTCATTTCCAGTTATGGCTCGAACACCTTGGCGCTAGTTCGCATATTAGGAGATAATACATATATCTTTACCGTGTGACTTGTAAATATGGTATATATTTACCGTGTGATAAAGACGCAGACGACAACGATAAATATAATATGTCTTTAATGTGTGACTTTTATGCATAATATCTTTACCGTGTGATAAAGACACGGACGACAACCATAAATATATAATATGTCTTTAATGTGTGTCTTTTATGCATAATATCTTAACCGTGTGATAACGACGCGGATGACAACGACAAATATACTATATCTGTTCCGTGTGACTTTTTCTCCCACGGTAGAGATATGGTCGCCAAATAGGCTGACGTGTGGATGTTGTTATCAACATCGCCCCATTAATATAGTTAGAACAACCGCAATCGACTTATCGTTACGACAAATTTTCGGCACCAAATTATTTCACATAGGGATTTTTATTGCTGCATTTAACTCAACTTAGGCTATCGAGATTTTCGTTATGTGTCGACATCATATCGCTTTTTTAAAAGGGGTCACGCTAGCATTCACTGCTTAACATTTCTCCTGCGCCGCGTACGTACGAATGCGCCACGTACGTACGTACGTACGAATAAGAAATAAGATTCGTACGCCACGTACGTACGAATCTTATTTCTTATGTCAAACTCAGAGGTTGGTATTCTTAACACGCAGAATGTCGGGTCAATGAGGCAGAAGCACACAAGAATGGCATATTTAACTGAATACAAGAACTTCCCATTCTCGAAGACACATATATATGATTTTTGACAATTATTCTAAAGTAACTGACGATGCACATTTAGGCAAGGCAGAACGGAATATAGTGGGAGCCGTTAAAAAGTTAGAAGCCAACTATAAATTATCATAATGGACTGAGCTTGTAAATTTATAACTCATTTGTAGGGGAATAATAATTACAGGTTGGGTAATCTTATGAACTCTACAAAGTAGAAATTCATGAATGCCACCATGAGAAGAAGCATGACTGTAAAGGCAAGACCTGACGTGGGATGACATTTATTCTGTATGTTGCCTTGAGCTCACAGTGCACGCTCACATGAGTGCTGTTACGGAGTAAATGGCAAATCAGGGCTGACTTTCTAATAAGCAAGATGCTCACGCTGCTACTTAATTAACATCAATCATTTCAGAAATTTACTTAAAAACTAAATTTCAGTTAATTACGAGCTACTCAGTCAAACAGAATTTCAGCTACTCAGCATCAAGTAAAACTGAAATTTAACGAATGCATTCTGACCTTAAATTGCTATTTTTTGCACTGTGAATAAGTGACGTATTTCACGAAACACAACCATTATCATTGCTCAAAAAATTTACTCATCGTGCAAAGGTTCCGCAAAAATTTTGACATTCAAAGGTCGACAATTTTTATCGGCGAAATACAATAGTTCTCTTAATTTCCAAGCTTGAACGAAACACAAACTTTAACTTCGACGTATGTAAATCAGGGAAACTTTACCCTGAAGCTTTGAATTACTATGAATTTTCCTCAAATTTCTCAGTATTAATGAGTGTCTATGAAGCATAAGTGGTGTCTAAATTGGCAAATCGGAATTTATTTCCCAAAAAATTAAATTCTGGACAATGGAATAGTCATTCATGATAGTTTTTATAATTCATTCTTACTGCACGTTCTTAATGATGCACTCAAATTAATTACCAATTTGTGAATTTTCGTGAGAGCTGTAGATCATTAGAAAGAAAAATTATACAACCAACATTAAATTCATGAGATCTTTTAGAATTAACCGCGGCGTCTGGCAATCGATCAGCGTTTATGCTAGCGACCAGATAGCGTCAGGATCGGAAACAGTCGATTCAGCTTCGGCAGACCAAGATTTATTGACTTCCTACTGCCATTAATTACCTCAATATCACCGAGAATTGTTCCTTTGAGAGGTTCGGACATTATCAAAGAATAATGGTGGATTTATTTACCAAATTGCATCGTATTTCACTCAACTAAAGAAAACTAAATGAATGAACTTAAAGTACTTTCGTGCTGTATCTTCTTTGAAAAATCAACGGTGCCCGCACGATAAGTTACTCCTAAAAAAAAAACGTGGTTAATCTGTGCAGCAAAACGTCATGTACAACTGAAGTAAGCGCAGAAATATTTTCTGCTCAATAATTCCTCTACGGAAGCAATAGAAGAAATAGACACCATAAAAAATGTGTACATAAGAAAAATCCACAATGACAGCAAGCTGAACAACTCCAAACATAATTTAAATTACATAAAAAATAAATTATGTAATGAATATTATTTCATCGATAATACAATACCGCATAACTGATTCATTCTTTTTTGTTAGCCTTATCAAACGATAGGTATGGTAATATCAATCGTAGTCAATCTGTCTCGTGATCCATATGAATTAATTTCAAACTCTTCAGTGACAGCCACGGAACTCGGCACGATCATTGCCATCGTTCCGCAGTATCGATATTTTCTTTGCATTGAAAACGCATCATCACGTCGCTACGCTTTTTCTTTGATCTAAAGTGCCAGAGAATGACGCAAAATGTCACTGGGATCGGTGTCAAATGTTCTTTGAAGTTGATCCAAGTTCATTTTTCAGGGAGAAAATTGGGTTATTGGATCCTCATTGTGGAAAGTTTAAAAACTATTGATGTAAAAGTTCTGGATCTGATGACAGCTGTCAAAGCTGTAAAAGAGTAGACAGTGGGAGGCGAAATGACTTCCAATGGAGTTCTCAGCATTTCGCCTGCTACTATGAAAAGTTGGAAAGTTTTCTGAAATACTCGGTCCCAATATCACGATGTAACGGGAAAAAATAAATGAAATTGAAGTGAATTGATCAAGAAATCATCAGTTGGTACAGAAACGCATTGTCTGATGTTATTATGGAGATCACGTATAGGAGCGCTAATGTCGTGAGTTGAAACGTTCAAGACACACCGAGTCCGTACACGGTAACATCGTCCAATGTTATCATGGTGTCACGAATAAACTCTAATGTCCTCATAGGGGGTGTATTAGCCTGGACACCTTCACAGTGGCATTACATCGAGCTCTGTCAAGTCTGACCTAAATGCAAAAAAAAAAAATAATAAAGAAGGTGACCTTGCAAGGGCTGCAATGAAGTTCTCAATTGTATCTCTCATTCCAATTTAATTAACTAAGAGATGGTATTCGTTCGAAAATCTTACGGAAGTCTTGCAATGCAGTGTGCTTAAAGAGATGCTTTAAAGAACAGCAAACAATATCGGTCGATTCGATATTGAAATAAATGACCAATAATTGAGGGAGCATGATTTACACATGCAAGACAAGTGCAGAAGAAAATCGCTTGTTAACGAAATTTGCATGTTCATGCATCGTTGATTTGTTTATACGGATTTACAAATCCTAGTCTCTACTCGGGAGAGAAGATCTAAAAGTTAATGTTTAAGGTTTATTCAAATCATTTATCAAACCGACGCAATAGGAGTCATTTCTCCTGCACTTATAATGCGTAAGATGAGTGCTTCCTTCGTTAAATATTTCAAATACTTTCACATCATGTGCAAAAATTTTCAAAAATCTTTTCGTAATTTTTCCATTACAAGTTGTTACGGCGAAATTAAAGAAACTGTATTATATAATCAGCGTTACAAGTTTTTTGGGGCCACGACTACACTGCTTTTGCCGGCGGTATAAGCCGCTTAGTGTACCACACCAGGACGATCAAAGGCTGCGGATTTAACCTCTGGTAATCCGGGAAGGCGCGGAAGCTGCTGAAGGTATCGGAAGACATGCAACTGTGGAGGTGAGAGTCCTACGAAGCATTCAGAGAAATGAGTGGGACTTTATTCAGATAGTGATGGCTGTGATGCACATTTTGCCTATGTGTAGTTCATCCTAACCCAGTTTGTCCCGGTAAAAAATGCGTATAATAATTGTGAAGTTCGCTCCCTTATTGTGCTGTGGGTAAGAAAATGAGCCCTTATTAAGATGCAATGTTTTACCTAACTTCTAGAACATGCTAAACCTGCCACATAATTTATCGTTTGTGCATTTTCTTCTTTATAGCAAAGAAAAATTGATGAAAAAAATATCGTTGAAGCTTGCCAGAGGTCGAACGTTTTCGGGTGATCAAGCAGTGCGTATAGAATATTCTTCAAATTTCATACATGCATAAATATAAGTGACGCTCGTCTATTCGAAATGGAGAATTCATTCCACTTTAAATCCATTACAAGCGGAAACATTCAAAATTGTGCGAATTGAATGCAGATCTTCAAAGCCACTGCAAATTCAAGCAAAAGATTTTACAGGCGAAAATGGTTCTCTAATTCATGACGTTCATTTCAGTTTCGCACTCTTTTACCCTTTAGCAAAACAACGACAGGAACCTCGAAGAAAAAGTACCATAATTGGATTCTGATGGTTACGAATACAAACAAACAAAGAAAGTATTTAAATCTCAATTATTGCATTGAATTCCTCAGCAGAATGCACCATGGTATGAATCCGTTGACTTTTGGCCAAGGCAGGAACTGTTTAATATTACTCGTAATTAAAAAATTCAAAATCCAAAAGTTCGCAATACTTCAATTAATTATGAATGTATTGATGACACAAACAATAATTCAACCTAGTAGTTTAATAGTGCTATTCAAAAATTGATGCCGTGAGAGACACTGAAATGCGAAATCAGTGCTGTATAATAGTAATTAAGGTTATTAAAAAATCTACACTAGCGCCAAAAAATATTCAAACTCTTCTAATTCCCGTGGATGATGCTAGCAAATGTCGTTAGAATTTTCATATACGTATCTACATACTTGGTCTATAAATGAACATTTTTTCACCTAATAACCCGTAAGTACGTTTTCCTGATTTAGAACTTATTTTGAAACCATGTGTTCATTGGAAGAAAATTTCTTAACCACGCTACTACTATAATGAAAATCAGCAAGGGATCAGGGGCCATACTTTCAAAAAGCTCGCTAAGTGAACGTAAGTACTTACGCTCTATTTTCTTGTCTATGATTGGTGGATTTTGCTTGAAAGGCCGCCAATGAATGGCTGATGAACTATCGATCTCTTAACTTTTTTTTAAAGTATAGGCCCAGTTCATTTACTTACGTGACCCATCACCAGTCACGCCGTCTTGAATATTCACTCAAAGTGGTCACGCGTCTGGCTCAGATTACCAGCATTACTGGAAGCTGGCAGGAAACTGCAGTACAATTGCGGGACGCGCGTCGCGACGCAACTTACGCAACACGCATCACTCTCAGTGAACGATGCGTGTCACTCACGATAAACGTCGATCCATCGCAGTGAAGTGGCGTGTTTTTTTCACGTCCATAAACTTTGTACATATGTTAATAGTTGGATTGAATTGTTACGCTAAAATGGTCTCATATAAATAGCAAAAAATTTGCAAACACTTTTTCTTTGTCTTGATATTTATGGACGCCAGTTCGCAAATATAAAGTTGAGATTAATTAGATCGCCAACTCATTGTAATTTTCCAACCATAATGTATTTCATGCTATAATTAGTCAGTTTCCACATGCCTGTTGCTAATTCTTGAAATAGCCTTGAGACTAAACATTAAACACTCGTATACATTATTTCCACTTATCGGCGGTTGTATACACTGCTGGAAGCTCTTCGTTCCTCAAACGAATAATAATTTGTAGGCTCATTAGTCCCGAATAGGCCGTCAATTTCTTGTTACTCAATTAAAAGGCCGCTAAATTGGAGCCCACGATGCAGGAGCAGTCCTAATGTATTCCATTTAATGCCTGAGGCAGCTTAATACACACGAGGCAAACTGTCATAATTTGCGAGCGATTGAAATTGCTTTTTACGCACGTGTCTGGTGAGTGTGGCGATAAATTATTCATGTAATGTTTGTAGAATATTTCCCTGTTGACATATCAAACATTAACGTAGTTTTCAAATCCTATATGAATTTGAGTAGTTATCCAATCCTACTTATTCCTTATTAAAATGAAAGAAATTCAAGTCTTATACACACAATCATTCTTCGTCGATTAAGATATTAATATTATATCGAATAATTACCCATATTCCTTGGAGGATCCTCCAATTAACCTAATATGAGGATCCTCCATTTATGGATCCTCCATCCATAATTAACATCCAATTAACCTAACCTTAATCTAAGACTCCTAGATAAATTTCCGAAAATTATAAACCGTTGATTAAGGGGCGCGGAGGGTAATTCCCTTCAAAATAAGCTGCACTTAAAAATGACCTATCGCATCAAGCTGCGCTTATTCGCCAAAGGCCGAATTTGAATATCCTGACGGATGTGTTTTATGTCTATTCCACCTAGAATTTTTGTGTGATCAATCACCACGAGACTGTACAAATTTCATCACTAATGAGTAATTTCTTCTGAATAATTGATCAGAGAATAACACATCAAAAATTGATGAAGGCCATACTACCTGTGATGATGGACACGTGGTAAAATTTCAACGGGTTATATTATATATATATTTTTAAACTTATAATCACTTCTGCTAAATATGACTGCACTAATTTGTAAATGTTCTTGCATGACTTACACAATCTACGTGATAATTGATTCTGTTCATAAACAAGGCAAACGTTTCATTTCCCATTATTAAAACATGCCTTACTGATTCATCAATCCAAATAAAAGTCCTTGTTCGTCAGAGTATGACGGCTATCCGATTAGTGGAAGCGTGTTCATCGTATAACAATGAAGCATTTTATTACGACTCTCTTATGCATGGAGAGCTTAGACAAGAGAAACTCAGCTTTGGTCAGAGCCTCAACTCGGTTTGCACAAAAGAATACTCGATGTTTTAGCGGCTCAACTGTGGTGCCATAACTTCCGCTAAAAGTTCATAAATATTTGTTTCGCCAAAATAAATAGAAGCGTTGCCGGAAGTCGGTGCAACATTATTGAGGAAAAAATAGGGAATCTGTAAAATGCGATTTCATTTTTCAGCCAACAAGTTATTTTGCAAGACCCGAACGTTTGACTGAAGAAACTACTTCTGTTGAATTGTTTTCAAAGTACCAAATTTTTTTTAACTTCTTCCACTTTTCATCTCACAAGCTGTGCGAAAATAAATAAAGCGGACGTTTGAGTCAAGAGATTTTTGCATGAGTGTTCTTTAAAAAATTACGGGAAAAACAATTCCATTGTTTATTGTGGTGAGATGTGTTTCACGAGACTAAATATAGGTCATTTCGGTTGCAAATTAACTTTTCAGCCTTCAAAACTAACATCTTTTATGAGTGCCATATTTTTCGATCGTTTATCATCTACTTATGAGCAGTGAATATAATTTATATCAACATAGAGAAATATTATAAAATATAATAGAAATATACTAAAAATATTATTTTAATTTTTATTATTATTTTTAACTAAATTTTTGCTAGTTAAGTCATTACATTTTTTCTATTCTGTTTACCAACACGTTATTTTTTATCCAATTATTCAATATGCATTACATAAGTACCGAAAGTTATTTTAATATTGAAGCTCACGAACGCTAATTTTCCTATAGTATACCACAAAAACACTATACAGAAACTCATTACTTTCTGCTCATATTGGCGGTGATGTCTTCAGTCTCATCCATATGAATTTCGCTCTCCCTCATGAGCGCAATCTTCTGCCAAATTGCAGCAGGCGCCTTGCATCAGATAGACCAGCTGTACCAAGCCACTCACTCACTTAAGACAAAAGGCATTCATATGAGTGGTTGGCACCAATGAGAGGATTTTGTTGAGTTTATCACTACTTTGTGGAGATGATACTAATTAAATTCCAGGCGACCAAAGTTTAATCAAAACGTGGCAGAAAGAATTAAGTCTTCCTTGAGCTGGATGAAATAAAAAATACTGCTCAATTTTCAATTCCGCTATATCAATTAATAATTTCCAACTATAAAATCAATTATTAGGAATTGAGCTCACGAATCAAGATCATCATTTGTTAATCAATCAATATTTAATTGACGAAATAGGTTTTTGCTAAAGTTTCCTGAGTGAACTTCACATTTATTTTCAGATATTTTTAAAGTCATTGATAATGAGCGATTACTTTAATATGGGTTCAAAGCGAATAGGAGTCATTCTGATTATTCACTGTAATGCCAAAGTTATTTATGAATTCGAAATTTGGCGTGGTGAGTATGGTACTATGGGCTACTGTTCAAAGCGATGTTTTATGTATGAACTGTTTGATTTATATTGTAAATGATTTTATTAAACCGATGTATTGATTTATTTTTATGATGATTATATAGAAGATTTATTTTATTAATTTTATTTATTATTTATATTATTTTATTTTATGAAAAAAAGCAAAATATTTCCAATACAAATGAGTTTATTGTATGAGGAAACATAGTTTTTTTGTCTTATGTGATAAGAATGAGTGTATGTATACACGTACTATAACATTGCGATGTCGCCTGACGTCGACGGTCGACATAGCACAAGTCAAAAAGCTATTCCATATGCAAGAGCCAAGGCCATTCCTCGCCTAAGCAAAGATGGACTGGCCGAGAACTGCACGGATGCTTCCATGCATTTGCCAGTTTCTGCATACACGACTTCAGTGCAAAGCTTGAATANAATCGTTGTTGACAAACGGTGACGCGTAACTGCCGCGTACACTGCCAGAGCCGCCCCAGAGCAGGCGTTGGGCAGGTTTGAGCAGGCGGTGCTCAGTAAGGGCTGCGTGACGGCAGGACAGAGCACACCTGGGCAGGTACTCAGAAGCTAATTAGCGCTGATACGCGGCTGGCGATATCGTCTCTAAAGCAGACATTTCTGCTCTATCGCTGCTCTGTCGCGTCTCTACGTCGGCTCTGCAGCCGGCGACGGCCTGCTCTATTTCCTGCCCTAAATTTTAACTGGGTTTGACTCTGAAATACGCACTTTAATTAAAAGATACGATTGTAGCCATAAATGTAAAAACTACTAACGTGTTAACTCTTCATGCGAATTGTTATGCTCTTCTTTTGATGAGCTATTTAGATCTGAAATCAGCCGTTCAAGTGAACTTTGGAAGAGGAGGGGCAGAGAATTTTGAAAGCAACGTCAGGTAAACGAGCAAGTAACTTCTATCTATGACCAATTAGGCGGATAGTTTAGACTAGAGGAACTCTTTATTCCAAAGAGACTGGCGTGAAAGAATTCACTTGTAACACACGAACTTCAGAAGTTAGTCATAACATAAAAACAAAATTAATTGATATAAGTTATTATTCATGTTTCATTTTGAATAGAGTGAAGTGAGAGAATTTCACTGAGAAAGTATTCAAAATAGCTAGTAATGAAAAAGTTTGCTTACGCCAACATTGCGAACCATGAAACTATCAATGACATGAAATGATTTTCGAGCAGAATTTATATTCACCTTAGTTAGAACAACCGCAATCGACTTATCGTTACGACAAATTTTCGGCACCAAATTATTTCACATAGAGATTTTTATTGCTGCATTGAACTCAACTTAGGCTATCGAGATTTTCGTTATGTGTCGACTTTATATCGCTTTTTTAAAAGGGGTCACGCTAGCATTCACTGCTTAACATTTCTCCTGCGCCGCGTACGTACGAATGCGCCACGTACGTACGTACGTACGAACGAATAAGAAATAAGATTCGTACGCCACGTACGTACGAATCTTATTTCTTATGTCAAACTCAGAGGTTGGTATTCTTAACACGCAGAATGTCGGGTCAATGAGGCAGAAGCACACAAGAATGGCATATTTAACTGAATACAAGAACTTCCCATTCTCGAAGACACATATATACCCAGCAGGCATCTGACGTTGAAACAACATTGATTATTGGTTGATTTCAGGTTGAAATGTTGAACAACCAAAATTAAACGTCATATCAACGTAGAAATCTGACCAATACTAGAAGGGACGTAAAACAACCTTATTCCAACGTTGAAATAACGTCGATATTGGTACGTTGAATTTATACTAATTTTTAAACGTTGAATCAATGTTGATATCAGGTTGAGATGCTGAACAACCCAAATTATACGTCCAATCAACGTCGCTTAACACGGCTTAACGATGACGGCGTAGCACTGATACTAAAGCACGTTAATTGAACGGATTCTCAAACACGGCTTAACGATGACGGCGTAGCATCGATACTAAAACACGTTAATTGAACGGATTCTGTCAGGAAAGAATGTTGATACCATTTGTCCCTTGATATTTCCTGATTGAAGTCTTCCTTGTTGAAAGATAAGTTCCTTCACATGCGATATGTTCTTAAGTATCTAATCTGTACTCAACTAACAGCCTCATTTATCCTCATTCGATCACGGCACCCGAACCCTACCTCAGGTAATTAATAACTAATTAGATGCGCCTATAAAGTGCATTGAAAAGCACGGCGTACGTACGAGACGTAAACATCGTACAAGTGGCGCCCGAAACATTGTGCCATAAGTGACTAATGAGTGATTCTGAAAGTGATAAAGATAAAAAAATCGAGGCCAGTGAGATCTAAACGAGAACCAGTGCGATTCCCCATGTCAGGAAGAGTGCCAGAAAACAAAAAAAAAAAACATAGAGGAGTTGAAAGCTTCACAAATTCTCCCGACTTCTCCAGCCTGTACTACTTCTACAATTTGAGCATCGGACATCGACACGGTCTACGAGAAGAATTTAGCGACGAAGATTAAAAAGGCTACAGCATACAAGACCCAGCATCTGCTCCAACGCAGCTAAGTAATAACTTGTGCGGGCTATATTGGATAATCAAAGCGCAACGTTTTCAGTGCATCAACGACCAGAAATAAATGATTATTTATATGATATGCACAACGATCACCACTATGCATCATGACGCAACCCCTGCACCTTTGATCAAGGAAAGCGTCCAAGAAAAAGAGGAGGTAAAATGAAGAAAAAAAGCGCCAGCAGAATACCACGATGCAACACGGTTACTGCGCATCTATCTCTACGTGCCACACGAATATCCGCGGAAACTACGCGTGTGGACTTCAGCAAGCGTCGGGATCTACTTCCAGCACCTAAGCTGAGTATTTTATCCCATATAAATGAGCCTGTTAAATTTAGTTGTTCTACCGTATGTGCATATTGACCTTTGTCGGAACGACACCAATGGCGACGCTATTTATATGATCCTTCCGCAATATGCAGGTCGCACATCGTATAGTAAACTTTTTTTAATGTTATTTTAAAGCATGTTTTCATACTGCTTTCTTTCCAAATTCAACATATGTCGAAGCAACGTTTGCCTATCTTAGCTGACTTTTTAGAATGCGACGCGCGAGCTACTAACAACTCTCCTAGTATATGCACTCAATGTTAGATATACATATAATTAATTCTATGGGCTACGATGACTTCATGAGAAGCCATGCTAAAACTAAATGCCCTCAGGCTGACGCAATAACGTTGATCTCGATTGAAGCTGATTCCTTATTGAAGCTGATCTTGATTATAATAAGAAGCTGATAGGCGCAAATTATGCAGTTGAAATCGAATTCCTTATTAAACTTGATACTGCAACCCCTCTTAAAAATATAAACTTGATGCTGCGATCAATTTTAACTAAATAATAATATTATTGCGCTTTGGAACAATTGTTCCCTGACTATGATCGAATAATTCTGATGTAAAACGATTACTTAGTCATAACTACGGTTACTAAATGATTTTTTCTTATGGAATGTGCATCCTGCATGCAATAATGCAGTTTTCATAGCGATGTTATATGCTGCCATCCAATTATTATATTCAGCATGTTCAAATACAATATCCATGTGGATAAGTTTTTCAAGTACATAGCGAAGTCCGTGCAATGACACGTGATCGAAGGCTGAGAACTCAAGTACAGAGAGCTTTGAGCATCTGAGTGGACACATTGACCTCGTGAGGCCTGGGCA
Organism: Hyalella azteca; assembly: GCF_000764305.2. NCBI lineage: Eukaryota > Metazoa > Arthropoda > Malacostraca > Amphipoda > Hyalellidae > Hyalella > Hyalella azteca. The sequence goes on along the minus strand of NW_025937484.1, from coordinate 23,261 downwards.
AACCAGCGCGACTCATCAGAGAACCTAGACGTATTGCATTATGCATCAATTTTACTTATAACGTCATATAAAGGTCAAATACTAAGCTGTAAATCCACATTATATCCAGCCATTTTAAATATGAGATGCTAAACTAATATAACCGACGTACAACCATTACTGCGAAGAACGTACGATCGCGTATAAGCTGCTCTATAATAACTTACTAAATTATGATTACAATATCATCATTTTGAGATGAGGATTGATTGTAAAGGAAGTCATTTCTTCACGATAGTGATAGATATATCATAAGTAAGTGCAGCTAATTAATCTTTCCACAAAGAGCTGATAACAATTGTGGATACGCTCTTACGAATATGTTTTTTTAATCATTAACGAATCTATTTCATTACTTGCAGCCATGCATGAAATAATATGAAATAAGAAATAATATGGGCCGGCATTTTTATCGACTATTGCCTGATTTAATGATTGTATTTATTGAGACATGGAATACGTTAGCTAAGGCTTCCGTTCGAATAATTCCATCCCTACAACAGCATTTGTATGATTTGTGAAACTCATGAATATCATACCATAAATACATGCCCTACATAGCAATGATTTTTCATGCATCAATACGGCAGACGAAGTATGGCTTCGGTGAACCTTAACTTTCCGTCTTCAACGGTTTTTTATAATAAAAAGCCGTAAAAGTATCAAGCATATGAACAATCGCCTCAATTATATTATAAAATGCGATGCCGATTAAAGCGTGAAAGCTACGATAGTAGAGACTTCTTTATAAACAATTATTTTACTCTGTAATTCATCTACGCATTTCTATTAACTGTAAAAGCACTAAATGCGAAAACTGTCTACGTATCCTGACGGTAAATTTTTTATCATTACCGGTAGATTGAAGTTACCAGTATCGCCGGATTTCAATGCCACGAGTAGATTGTGTGCAAAGACCGCAATCAAGCTCCGCAAAAACTGCTGACGCTTACTCTCAATCAATGCTACCATGCAGCTTGATTTTTTTTTCTTGCAGTACTTTTCATTTTCTGCAGCGGCCTGATTGCATTGCCTCATTCCGAAGATATATCTATTTTTTAATGATAAAGCCGCAACAGTCATAAGACTATAAACAATCGAATTATATTTCGTATGCCACAATTACGAAAGACGAAATAGCACGTAATAATCCGAGAAACCTTTATCGAGTCGATATATGAATGCCGGAGTTATAAGTTCGTGTTTAAAAATGTGACGAATAGCATAATTAAAAATGTTCTGAATACAAACGCTTTTAATAGGAAACGTTAAAGTTTTTCCTGCAAGATTCTTATAGAAATCGAACTGTTAACAAGGTTTAATTCCATAGTTGATAAAAAAAAGTTGATAATAAAATTCCATAGTTGAAAAAGTTACAATAACGTGCGTTGCACCAGCGCGCGGCGAACAAGCAAACGACGCGTAATACATAAGCGGCAATGCCAAGCACTCTGCAGGCAAGCAGCCTTCAGAACAAGAGCAAAGAAAAAGAAAAAAACACGAGGCCATGCGATGCAGCGCAGCAGCGCCTGAGACGTTCACATGCTGATTCCAAGGTCGTTGTTCCAGCTGCCTGCCACGTCGTATTATCCATTAGATGCAGCTCAATTTCTAATGGTATTTACCATTTAGCAAAGAATTACATTAATAGCGTCTTTGTTGCCTCAACTTTCGCCACAATTAGCAACGGACGATGTCTCATTTTATCTTTGAATGCAACAGACTACCAAGCAAATAGAATGCATTTAAATGCTGATTGCAGATCGGATACCAATATGAGCTACCTTTCTCTAATTTTGTTCATCAATTAATAATGTATGCGGTATAATAATGTATGCGCGAAACTGTGCTCCATTGTTCCATTACGGAGTTACCGTTAATAATGAACATCATGTTTATTGATATATTTTTGTTGCTTCACCGATGCAGCATGTCCGACTAGCATGCAGGAGTATTTCTCCAACTATATTGATTGAATTTTATTTTTCCGACGATATGTCGCCTTCCAATTCGAGACTATGCTTGAGAAACAATCGATAAGATTTTAATCTTTCGTCGTTTTAATTTGATGAGAACTTAATGGTAAATATAACTCAAGTCTATACCGCCGAAATTGTAACGTGATCTACGTAATACTATGTTAATTTCAAAGGTATTAGTGCCTCGACAGAATATGGTCTTGCAATATATTATATTTATTGCAGTTTTATTTATTCATGTGGTGTTTTTCAGAAACAACTGCCACTACGACCTTTGACCTCATCAACCCCCACGGTTCTGGCTGTGCGATGACCACTTGATCCATTCCCTCACAATGGTCTGGTCGTCGAGCATCTTTAACCATTGCAAATTGTAAGTGGATCGTATTGTTCGTTAAAACTTAATACAAAAGCCATAAGTTTTTCTAATACCAGTGATAAACTTGATCACTGTAACTAATGGAGTGGTGAGTCCACTAATATTAAGATGATTACTTAATCCTTAGCAGGAGTGGTCGAAAGTCGAAACCATTAGGTCGGCAGACCTCCGACTCACTAAAATCAAGCCCCCCTAAGGCATCCACAAACTTTAACTAAAGTGTACTGGCCAATCTAAAGCACCGAGTGTACTCGAAAAAGGTATTATTTTGAGTGACGTAATCACGTCCATGATTACCACAGGCATTTGCCTCGTATCAGTGAGCATCATGAGGATAAGTTTCAAGTACATAGCGAAGTCCGTGCAATGACACGTGATTGAAGGCTGAGAACTCGAGTACAGAGAGCTTTGAGCATCTGAGTGGACGCATTGACCTCGTGAGGCCTGGGTATACCAGCGCGACTCATCAGAGAACCTAGACGTATTGCAATATGCATTAATTTTACTTATAACGTCATATAAAGGTCAAATACTAAGAAGTAAATCCACATTATATCCAGCCATTTTAAATATGCGATGCTAAACTAATATTCCGACGTACAACCGTTACCGTGAAGAAAGTACGATCGCGTATAAGCTGCTCTATAATAATGTACTAGGCTATGATTATAATATCATCTTGAGATGAAGATTGATTGTAAAGGAAGTCATTTCTTCACGATAGTGAAGATAATCATGAGCAACTGCAGCTAATTAATCTAATCACCGGAGCCGATAACAAATTGTGGATACGCTCTTATGAATATTTCTTTTAATCATTTGTTTTTTGTGGTTAAGCACAGCAGAATTGTAGCCGTGAGTTGCGAGTTCGACACCTCAACAAGCTGTGAATGTTCTGCGATGTTAAGAATCGGCAACAGGCCTAAGGTCTAATAAATGCTGAAACCGCTATTATTATTATTTGTATAATATTGACCCATGAGAAGCCCATTTTTGCGGATGTAGTTCGTTGTTCGCCTGTGATGTCATTGATCTCAGTGACGTCACTGGCGTTAATCAATCAGCGAAATGCGATCAAACCTGTTAGCCAATCCGTCATGGAAATGACCAGATTGTTGACGTTTCTCGATTGGAGTGACATAACTAGAAAGCTGAACTGAAAGACGGAAATTCTCGTGGGTCAACCTTATATAGTTAAACTATGGTCGAACCGATCTCTGCGACGCAAGCTCCAACATTTTTGTTTGGTGGTTTTGAATTCTAGAGTGCCACTTAAATTATGGGGTGCCATTCAATATTTCACTGATCTTGAATATCATCATCCATTCATAGAACTGGCTGCCTACTGCATCACTTGTCTACTCTGACCTGTCTCCAATGCATTTGTGGAGCGTGTGTTTTCACAAGTGACCTATGTGGAAAACAAGCACCGAAATAAAATTTCAACTTAAGTACTGGAGTCCGTTATTCGGACCAAGATCTATCTGCTCAACCGCAACAAGTGATCACACCCGAAATGTTAGATAAATGCAGTATGCATGTACGAAAATAAGCAAAAGGACCTGTTTCTGTGGCTTGCTCATGTTGAGCGAAGGGGAAGAAGTGCCACACTGTGATAAGAAAAAGTGTCGATGTAATCAAACACAGGAAAAGAAAAGCGTAAAAATGTTCTATAAAGAGGGAAAAAATATAACGTGTTCAATTTGGCTAATTATCGTCCAGTCAGATAAATGCCCAGTACACGAGATAATTTTTTTTTACTAACCAACGTTTCTGACGAATAGTTTAAATAAATTTGGAGGTAATAGTCTGTTTTTGAACAATAGAAATTCTGGTATATTTATAGCATTTTGAACTAGGCAATCTGGTATTCTCACCAAGAAAAAAGCTGGCAACACTGCCCGAGTCCACAGACGGAGACGGCCACTCGGCCTACAGACAGGGTCCGCAGTCCGCACACCGAAGGGTCTGCGTGTGCCGGCTTTGTCGAAGTAAAGTTTCCCAATTTGTAATGTAGAATTTTGAGAACACAGTGTCAGATACTTTGTTTTAACACAACCTGCGTTATGGTATATGTACTACAGTACTGGTTAACTAAATACTTAACTGAAACTTGATCATTACAAACAAAAGGCCTGGAAATGTTAAAAAAAATCCATTAAATAAGGGACAAAAAAATATATATCAAACAAGAGACATCCAAATAATTCTATTACAAATCTAATGTACTATACAATTAAAACATTTTCTCCCATTTTGATCCTCCTTTTCATTTATAGTCAGTCTCCTGGCAGGCTGGCAGAGCGCTGTATGGCTTAGTCTCAATAGTCTGTATCCAAGGAAAGCTTTTCACCTTGGGTGGAAAGCTTTTTTATAAGTGAACTTCCATTCTTAGAATTCCAGCCTGCCTGCGTAGGAGTCACGTCTCGTGAGAATTTTCAGTGGAACATACGTACTGGGCAAGGCGTCGCCTTCATTCGTAAACCCGGGAAAGATTTCCGTCTCTACAGGGAATTTTCCCGCGCTAATTTGGGGACTGGGTGAAAAACTCGAAATTTCTGAGATCGCAGAAAACTTTGAAATGAAAATGGTTCAAAAGTATAATAAATATTATTTTTATTCAGTTTTGCTTTTTAAAGTGAATTTTGAATAAAAATAGGTATCAGGCGGAGGGTTTGCATTTGTGGAGGGTGGAGCCTTGGAGGGTTTGCATTTGCAACTTTGCAAGGCAAAATTTACACCATGAGTCCAACTGTCCAATGAACAAGGCGACAAGGCCAAGCAGATGAGGGCTAGCTAGGGCTATACAAATACAATTGAATGTTTTTCTTCCTGATAAATAGCGAAAAACTCCTATTTGCCTCACCAAAAAAAAAAATTATTTTAAAATTCATGTATTGTGACTGATGGCTCCCGCTCCAGTCTGATTTTGCAGGGTGATTGTGACCTATTACATTATATTTACTGTACAAGTACATAAATTGGCTAACAATAATGGCAGGCGATGATGTAGCTTCTGAAGACAATGCTTGCTGTGTGGATAATGCTGAAGATGGCAGTTTAACAATGGTTGACATACTTGAGGAGCAAGAAGCACTACTAGAAGATGCAGAAGCTGTGCTTGGGGCAGCTGATGATGAACATTGTACCTATGCTCAAGTGAGTTATAACTTGGTGTTAATGGTGTATATATCTAACTCCCATAGGCCAAATCCTATTCCCCTTCAGGCTTCACCTTCAGGCTTCAATGACTTGTACATCATAGGCCTAGTGGCAATTGGCAAAGCAGAGAGTTTTTTAGACTCTTCCTCAAGTTCATTTTTGAGTCCTATAAGTAGACCAGTAGAGTATCCTGGATACCACATACCAGCATTATCATACTTGAGAAATTGGTTTGAATCTTGAGTAAATGAGGAAATTAAAAATTAACTGATTCTAAAAAAGCTCTGGTTTGCCACTATGTTTATTGCGTGTATCATATGTGCCATTATAGGATTCAGGATCTCTTCGCTCCTCTATATTCAGATCTTCATCAGGCGCTGTTTGTAGACAGCTATACCAAGTCTATTTTAGAAACAGCTGAACGTGAAATTTTAAAAATGTACATACCTAATTTACCATTAGGTATGACCGTATGACTTGTACATACCTAATTCACCAAGTTCAAATAAAACTTTTGTAACAATTGAATTTGTTTTTAGTATTTTAGTAATAATTTCTATTCATTTATCATGGAGCTTAGGCCTATTGCATTGTCATAAGTGGTTTGACAACAAAAACAAGTCAACAACTATCTTTGTTCAGAGGAAAATTGTGATTGCCTGATAGGATCATAGAACTAGCCTACCAATAACCAAACTGGGATGTGCTCTTTCAGCCTCTTTGGCTCTAAAGTAGTTTAGAGTTTAGACTGGTAAAGATCTATATACCTACATTATAGGCTACATATGATCTTGTCATCTTGTTACAAGTTACATGTTTTACTTCAAGTAGGCCTATAAAATTATGTGTATGAATATGAAAGTAAGTTTGGTATAGTAGCCTAGTATAATAGTAAATTTAGCCTAATTAAGATTAAAATATCTTCATTTATGCCAATTACCAATATGAATATACCTAGTGGAATGAATATTAACTTTTTTTTTTTATCTTTTTTAAACAAGGCAAGAAAGAAATATTCTAACTATTACCTCTATGAATATGTATCATTGTATGTATATATGCTTTGATTTTCTGGGTATTATAAACCTCACTACCAATGATTACTCAGATTGCAGATACATATATGCTTAATTTATTTTACCTTAAATTTTGACTCATGATTGCAGGGTTACATGAAGCGCCAGGCTGTGTATGCATGTTTGACATGTAGCCCTGTGGGTGGAGCTGGAGGACGTGCTGGCATGTGCCTCGCCTGCTCCCTACACTGCCATGACACTCACAATATTGTTGAGCTCTACACCAAGAGGGACTTCCGCTGTGACTGTGGCAACTCAAAATTCATCATGACCCCTTGCAAACTCATCCCTGTATGTTAATAAGTTCCTTTGTTATTGGTAAAAGTACTATTAGTCTTCAATGGCATATTCAACAATAATTTAAAAGCAAAGAAAACTGCACATAAATTTACTATATCTTCATTGAACATTTTTGAACAAAAGCTGCTGATGGAGTCTGGAGATGGTCTCTATACCAGTTTTAAGATATGATAAGTCCTTGTCTTTGTCTCTAATGGATATATGAATTATGTATACCTTTACAATGTATGTATGAATTGTACCTCTACAATGTATAGCTTTATAAATTAAACCTACTAATATTTTGAGCTTACTGAATTTTAGTTTGCTCATTTTGGGTGTCCAATCATTTATTAATTGTTGATAAGGTACTCACTGGCAAATTATCAATTGATAAATATATATGTAGGTACTTGATTGATAGTAAATAGCGCTTTGTGATATTTGGTATGAATTTTGAAATGTCAATGACATGATGCTGTTCAATGTTCATACTTTTCATTACTATTCTACTAACATGAAGTACAGTATTCAACCAAGAGGTCTAAAGTCAAGAAAGAGAGAATGTCTAATTATTAACATGATTATTTTCTGACCTTTAGTTTAATGGAGAATTGAATTCTCAAAATCTTACTCATAGTAATTTCTTGTCTCTTTGTTGCAGGACAAGATGACCACAAATGTGAAGAACTCCTATAACCAAAATTTTGATGGTGTTTACTGCACTTGTCATAGGCCATATCCAGACCCTGAGCAGCCTGATGAAGATGAGATGATTCAGTGCTGTGTGTGTGAAGACTGGTACCACACTCGGGTGAGTGTGCAATCATTCAGTGCTATGTGTGTAAGGACTGGTACCACACTCAGGTGATTGTGTGATCATTCAGTGCCGTGTGTATGTGTGGAGTGGTATCACATATGGGTGAGTGTGTGATCATTCAGNATCATTCAGTGCTGCGTGTATGAGGACTGGTACCACACATGGGTGAGTGTGTGATCATTCAGTGCTGCGTGTGTGAGGACAGGTACCACACTCAGATGCAGTGCCTGTTTTGGGAAGATTATTAAATAATTCGCAGGTATGTAGTATTTTTACTAGCATGGAGTTTGTTTTAGATTGTCTGTTTTGATATGGAAATCTAGTTTTTAAGCAAGTATTTCTATAGTTTACCTGCTTACCTTTCCTTAAGCATTTCATGCTACTGGAAGGATTGTGTAATGATATTGGATATACAGGCTGTGAGAATTGTCAGGCCTGTGATATGTCTTGAAAAATCTTATGTAAGACAGCAATAACTTTTTTCATTCATTCTGGTTGCTGGAAGTTATAGGTGAATTTATTGTTTGTGCATTAAGTTTAATATTGAAGTTGATTTTTTTCTTCAGCACCTAGAGAGGGAGAATGTGCCGGCCGGTCAGGACTATGCCGAGATGATCTGTCACTTGTGCATAGCAGCATTTCCCATCCTCAGCAACTATGCAGCGCTTGATGGTCAGTTCTGCTCACCTATGCTTGATCTATAGCCAAAAGCTCTTATTTTGATTATTTTAAGTTGTAGGTAAATTAGGTCTTTATTAACATTCTAGTTAACATAACGATTTGGCTTGGTAATATAGGAATTAAATTTATTACAAATCATGTCCTAAATTTTAACAGTGTGCACTTCGGAATTAGCAATTAAGTCTTAAAACAGGAAATGGTGAATGTTGGACTTCCAAAAATTAAAATTTTTTATTCATTTGGCATTAATAGGTTCATGTAGGTATAACAGGTACCTATAGACTTTAAAATTTTTCAACTATAACGAAGTGGTAAATAGGCCTCCCACAGGCATAATTATAGGAAATTTCTAACTGTCCTATAAAAGTTGAGTTCCATCTTATTGAAGAGAAGTTGACTGAATTCCTGGGGCTGTACTACAAAAAATTTTTAGGAGTTGGTAACTCCATTAACCAATCACTGATAGCTTTTCTGGCTAAACCCACAAATTGCAGACAAGAAATCGGCCACTTCATTTGCTCAGGATGCTTTTGTACTTATGACATATTATGGTAAAACAGCTCCAGTTTATCGCTTTGCCTTTTGTAAATGCTGCAGTGAGCCACAACGAGTCAAAGGAGGCAAATGCAGTGGACCAAGAAAAAGCCGAGGAGTTGCCTGCAGTCTCTGCAACAGAACCAGAGTTGGCTGGGAAGTCAGCGGCGGTCACCACAACAGATTCAGAGACAGCTGGAATCATTGAAACAAACTCTGAATCAGCTGGAGTTCATGAGACTATATCTAAGTCAGCTGGGAAGTCAGAGGAAAAGCTAAAAGGTAACTGCTTAGCAAGAGCAACCGAGCAAGAATTCTTCCCATACCAGTTTTAGTTTTAAGATAACCTATGTACATTTGATGAATAGTCAAAGTTTTATTTTAGTTCCCTCAAATTGATATGGATTCAACTGATGTATGTATCAGTTATTTCGACGTGGGAAACAAGTCTTCAAATGGTTATCATCCTAATTTGTTTTTATTCCGTACCGTTTTCATGTTCTTAGTAATGAATTGATTCAAGTTTTTCTGCTGTAATGCAAATTATATTGCAGGACCTTGCACGGCGACAGTATATGCAGCGCCCACAAACGCTACAAAGACACTCTTCCTACCAGAAAATTGGAGAAGCAAGCTATGCTGCTGCTCACAATGTACGGTGAGAATCGCTGATTTATTTATTTTTCAAACTTGGCCTCACAATGTGTTTGCTGTTTCTCTGTCTTTATTTGACGTGCAAATTTTTCTATGAAAGGGCATCCAAATTCAGAGTGATCGCAATAAATGGAAAACTTTAAAAAAATTATAATTTTACCCATCTGCCACACAAGTTTACTTCATAAAGTTGGCTGTCTTTCGTTATAAGTGTTTTGAATGGAATTATTGGCATGTCTGATTGATTTTTATTTTAAAAAAAGTCGGTGTATAAAATCACAAAAATCACTGTTCTCACAAATTATTTCAAATTTTAGGTATGCTAATTTATACATTGATTCAGATAATGATATTTAAAGACCTTCTTCCTCCTAATAGAATTGCTACAGCTGTTGTAATAGTCTTTTTCAAAATTTATTATGCATGTTACGCCCAAAGTAATCAGAAGTTGACAACCTCAAGTTTAATAAAAACATCCGAATAAATTGAAATGGCCTTTTTGGGAAGAATTTTATGTTGAATCTTTGAATGGATCATTATGAATTCACTTTTAACCGTTTAATATTTCATGTCATAATATTCCAAATAAATTAACAATTTATCAGTGTCAGAAGTCGTCATCCATTGCAACTTCATGAAGCCATGCAGAACGTCTTGTTGCCAATTTCTTTCTCTCTGTGATTCATTGTACTTTTTTTTATGCTTCACTGCATGAAGCCAGTATTTAAATAACCCAGAAAGTAGTCAAAGTACTAAAAATAAAAAATATAACTCAAGTACTCACTTCAGTGAGTGACAGAGCACATTTTCTCGTCAACGAAAACGTGAAGTCACGGACAGATAGCCAGACGGACGGACATGGCGAGCACAATAGCGCCTTTTTCATAAACGAGAAAATGCACTACAAATGACTCTAGTAGGTGTTCTAAATAATCAAATATTTAATTTGTGTTTAAAACGTGAAACGTCTGGTGTTAAAAAACGAGTGTTTTTTTTTTAAATGACACCTGCACACACAGGAGCAGTACCAGCGCCTGCAGCTGCTTTTCCTGACGTGCCCAGACGACACGACGGCGCGCTACGAGCAGCAGTCGCGCGACCGCCTGCGCGGCACCGCACGCCAGCGCAGCGTCGAACGCGAGCTCGAAGCCCTGAACGCCGTCGACCGAGTCACCCGTACCGAGATGGTCGCAGGTGCGGGTGGAGTGTGAGGGGGCCTTGCCTGGTTGAGGGTGGTTTGGGAGGCGGTTGCTTCTGGGGGTAGTGGCCGAGGGGGGTGTTGACTATTAAGGGGGAGGCTGCTGGTGGGAGGATAATGGGAGATTTTATATGATAGTCAGGTCGGGGGGCTGATGAGCGATCTGTGCATGATGAATCAACTTATTTTTCAGTTTCTTGCAATCCATTGGATTGCAAGATGATGTCTCCGGCAGCTCCAATTCACTGACTTTGGGGCTTTTATCTGCAATGAAATGGCGGCTTTCTAGCGTTAGGTTTGAGCTTATTTATGCTGTGTACACTGTACCCCCATTCCATCTATTCATATGTTCCGATTTGGAAGAATATTTTCTTCCAAATCAGCCCAAATGAAATAGTTAAAGCCCAATAGTAGGGAACCGTGAACTTGCCTTGTCAGTTCTTGGCCACGATCACATAACCGGTTTTCACTGATTTTACTAATTTGCATACCATACTGTGTACGTCGCGTCTCACAAAAAAAGCAACAAGCTCGTGCAATTACTCCGCAAAATGTCCAGTATAAACGTACCCAGCCAAACAATGATGAGGAAGTTGCTGCAGGCACCATTAAATCTTCTGAATAGTGATCCAGATGTGACCGACTAACAATTCCGAACGACATTTAAAGTCAATTTTTAGATGGAATGTTGACTTTTTGAGTAATTATTTGCACGCTTAGTTGCGATCCCTAACTTGTAAACTTTGATTGCTTGATGTTCAATTCTATTTCATAAATGACCTCGAGTTCTGACGGCCATCTCTGTGTTCCCATGGCTGCTTTTTGCCCCAGAATTGTCAGTTACACAAATTTAATTATTTTAGCAGCATCTTTTCCCCCGTATTGCCTGTATTCTCCTAATAGCGTTTATGGACACCTTTTTCATACCTTTTATATGCTAATTGGACTCGCAACTTTTACTTCGCCTTCTGTAGTATTATTCTGTTATCCTGTACGTGTAGCAATGCTGGAGAAAAAAAACAAGCGTTCCTTCGCAATACGACACATTCTTGTCTGCAAATAACATACATGTCAGTATTATTTTCTCAGTGCTCCAGCTATTTCGTTACACTTCTTTTCTCCGCAGAATACAACACGCTGAGCACCGAGCTACGTGAGTACCTGCGCAAATTTGCTAACACCGGAAAAGTGGTTCGTGATGAAGACATCCGAGAATTTTTCTCCACTCTTGAGGCTCGCAAGAAACAGCGCACAACCGACGGCATCCCGCCCAACACCTGCAAATAACTCTGAAGTGTTCTCGTATTCACAACTTCAATTCTATCCCTCATCGGGACAAGTACATGTGTCGTCGTTACTAATGTCACCGGGCTTACTAAATTAAATAAACAGCAGTGTTTGCGTTGAAAATTAGGCTGTTGTGACTCATCCCAATTCTGAACACTGCAGAATTTTCAGGGTTTATGTGGATCTCGAACTCGTAATTCATAGCTACTGTGCTTAACCGCCCGACTACCTCGCCTACTTCGAACATAATTTTTCACAATTGCCTGCTGGTTTCGACCCTACAGCGCACTGCTCCAATTTTGGTGCTCCGAACTTTATCCACTTTGCCACCCTTCTTCTTCGTCTTTTTTATAAGTTTGCACTGTTTTCATGATGTCAAGTTCGGGTGAAATTGGTTATTCTACAATTTTCATTAACACTTAACGCTTTTGTTTATCGGTATGTCACCGAAACAATTCAATTGTTCAACCTACGAGGTATTCTATGATTTACTGTTCAACAGGACCTAAGTTTTGATTTAATTTCTTTCAACCAGGATGACGCCAAAAGCGTTCGCCTACAGGTCTCTTATCGTGATTAAAGTGCTCTTTTTACTTGATCATAATTACTTAGCCGTCGCCGTTGAGAATGTAATTTCGAAGTTTAGCTTTGCGGACCTGTGTAACAGTAACTAATCTATCAGTAGTTAGCCGATATTCTTTTTGTCCTAGTTATCTGTAAGCAACTACCTATTACTTTGCCATGGCTGTGTTATAGTGGTCGTATCCAATAATTTTTTTTGCAAATGGACGATGAAATTTTGATGTAATTCAATATTTTTTTTAAAGAACAATGTAATATCCGTTGATAGTTCATACAACTATCCACTGATATCTCCTTATAAATCGTCATCGAAACGTGTTTCATTCGCATTGAATAATTGTATGTTGTTTAGTGACTGAGGCAAGTAACTTCCATAATACGTGTTCACGTATTGGATCCCTACAATGAGGTAGAGGCGGTTAAAGCCAAGTCTAAGCGAGTGTCTTTTTTTTTCTTAATAGCGGTGTCTTCGTTTCTGCGGCTTTTCACCTGCCTCTCCTTGTCACTTCGTCTCGGTGAGATGCAAATGCTGTTTTTTCGAGCTATTATCAGCAGGCTTGCCCCGTGAGACCTTCTACCCCGTGTGGGTGATGAATGATTGTGGGTGATGATTTGCGAAGTTTACGATAATTGAAACCTTCCGCCAAATTGACCATGTTCATCTTGACTTTCAGTTGAAGTTAGCTAAATAGCTGATGCGCTAGTGAACACGTAGCCACTAAACTTAATTAACCAATGCATATTAGTCATTATGCACTTTTTAATGGATATCGGAGTTTCCTGCTTGTTTATTTGACGGTAAAAGTATCTATAGTCTAAAAGAGATTTAGAGGTACGCACTACGCGCTACGCTGATTCTTCAATAACTTCGTTCAGTGTAACGACTGTCTGGCAACATGAAGATACTGCTCGGCTATCAACAAGCATAAGCGACTACACACAAAAAGCCCAATTTCAAATGCATAACTTCGAACCCATTTCAGCTAGTTTTCTTATATTTTCTTAACATACGCGCTAGAGGAATGCTCAATTTTATCAACCCACGAATCTAAATTGAGAAAATATTACAAGCCGCCACTTGATAAAGAGCGGGAACTAACGGCCTGTTCACGATTAAGTAAGGCGACGTTTGTTCAGTAGTTCTACAAATAAACACTCGTGGGCATTGATGAATTGCCTCAATTTCAGAATTTCAAAGTTCGCATTGTGAAACGTTTCTGTAGTTTATTAATTATATCAGGATCTCATGGAATTTCAATCCGTAATTCAACATGAAAGCTGTTTCCTTAAATTTCGTCCATCAAAGCTATCTTTTTTTTTTGTTAACAATCATTTTGAGTACCTAGACTTTAGAATTGCTACTTCAATCACTTGCCTTGTATGAGCACTTGCAGCCTTGATTTATTACCAGTAGCCATTACCTCTTCCACTCAAGGCTTGCACTCGTTTAGGACTCCACCTCGGAATGTTTACAAGAGTATTTTCGTACACGGATGCAACAATTATCTTAGCGCAGGACCGGAAACTTCCTTCCGCAATTGGTGCGATGTGCGGCTCGATACAATGTCAGAAAATGGGGTAAAAAAACTGATTAGGGTAAAATCGTAATATTCTATCGCCGTGACAGCCTTAAATTTTGCTCTCAATCATCGCTAAAGCGTAAAATTTTACGTATTTTCCTCGTAAATAATCACAAATGAACATAAAAATCAATATTTGTAACCAAATTCGTACAATTGATATCTAGATTCTGGATTTTTTACCTGAAATCTCACAACTATCTATCAGACTGCGAAGAAAATCCCTAAGTTAGGGCGGTTAATTGTTTTTTAGGGTAGTCTCGGTACATTTCCGCGGAGTTTAGCTGCCATCGCCATTTCGAGTAAATTTGGATAGTTTGAAAGAAAAGGAAGGATTTCACCAGGAGGCAGGGGCGTGCATGGCAGAGGGGCGCCGTAGTAGGGACCCCATCAAGGTCGCTCACTGCCAACCTGGAACTCATGGAATTAGAAAATATAGTAGCCAATACTGTCTACTTGAAAGCTCGAGAAGGTAATCATTTAAGTCCAATTTTCTTTACGCTAAATCTACAGAAATTCACTCGTAACAGTCATAAGTCGTAATATATGCTTATTTAATTGTAAATTTAGGATTCTAATTGTGTGAATCCTTTTCTTTATGTCATAGTGGCAAAGCAGAGAATTTTTTAGACTCTCCCTCAATTTCATTTTCGAGTCCTATAAGTAGACCAGTAAATATCCTGGATACCAGCATTATCATACTTAAGAAATTGGTTTGAATCTTGAGTAAATGAGGAAATTAAGAATGAACTGATTCTAAAAAAGCTCTGGTTTGCCACTATGCTTTATGTGCCTAAATGGCTTCTTTTGTCAACTGCTTATGTCTAAATTGCTTTTGTAAGTAGTAAATTGCACCGAGTGTATCCTGTATCGTGAGTTATGAACTTATGAGTAGCAACTAGCAAGTTTCAAATTACTGCTGTAATTTTTGTTAGAATTTATTTCATAGTTATGGTTATGAACTTATGTTTAACTATTCTGGAAATTGCGCAGATTACTGCAGAACTAGCAAAAGCCATCCATGAGTGCAATAGCACCCATGCTTGTTGCATGCTTGCAGACTGCAGTAAATTTGGCCTGTTTTATGGCCCTACGCCCCTACCTAGCAGCTTGCCTGACATTTTCTTTTAGGCTATATAAAATTGCTGTACATTTTTGTCTGGATTTTAAGAAATTTGTTTAGAAAAAACAGTTTTTACTAAAATTTGTAGAGAATTTCATTCAATAGAATAATTTCAGATTGCATGCATTGGATTTGTCATTTGTATGTTTAAGATATAAAAGAATGTTGAGAATATTTGCTTAACACTGCAGGTCACCACCTGTGTGGTGTTTTCACCACCTGTGTGGTCTGTGGTGTCTGCAGCACAGAATTTTGGAGATAAAATACTTGAACTGTTGAACAGAATAATTAGGTGCTTATCATACTGGATTCGGTGGATTATCAGACAGAATTTTTTGGAAATTGTAGGTAAAAACTAATTTTAGGGAATTTAAGGGGTAAAGAAATCTTTTTTCTCCTTTTATCTAGAAAATAGGCAACAGTGTTAGGCAGAAAATAGGCAGAATGGCTTAAATTAACTGCAAACTGGGTTAGTTTAGTCTCATTCACAAGTCGCTTCTGCCTGATTTTCCAGTATGGGTCAAAATTGGGTCATTAAATAATTCCTACTTATTGCAAAATTTTGCAGCACCAAAGTAACATGATATACATTTGCATACCTAAATCAGCAATTAAATGACTCAATCATGTAGTTTACTTCTATTTACAACTTCTTTGCAGTTTCATTTACAAGCTATATTTGCAAGCTAAATGGAGCAAATAGTTCTGGATTCATAACTCCTGCAAGGCTGCAGCAGTGTTAGGACTATATTGACAGATATTTATAACTCTTAATTACAAATTCATAAATTTTAAGATAAATTAAAAAGTTTGTAGTTCTAGTGTGCCATCAAATTTAATATCAAAAGTAAGATAATTCTTCAAAAAGGATCGTCAAATTTTCCAAGCCCTAGAAATAGTAGTTCATATATTCAAGATCTAGCTAACCTAGTAGCCATACTCAGGATGATGTATGTTTTTGGGGAATTTTCCTGCGCATTTTCACTTTTTTAAGCTATTGCTGTGCACAGTTGGCGCAATGTAATGAAAATTGATTATCTTCGCGCACGTGTTCGCGCAATCCCGGGCTCCCGGCCATCTTTATTTTAGAAGAAATTTTCTCCAAAGTCATATGGCAACACTGAACACCGTCTGTTTACATTTCGTATGTATAACAGCCGCAGTTTACGATTACCGTACGTTCCGTATCCGACAAGGCGGACAACCGGAAGAGTCAGAAGTAACCCGGACATGTCCTACATTTTATTATTGTCAGTTCGACTCGCATAGTCAATATACTCGCGTATATTGTCGACGAAAATAATAGAACTATTTTAGCTTTCTAAAGTACGGCGCACGGCGCATTTTTTTTACCAACGTAGTACGGCGCACCGCGCAGGTCGTTAAAATGAAAAAAATAAATTCCCGCGCACCTGGCACATCTTCCTGACCATGGCCTTGTAGTAACTTGCCCAGTTCTAAGACATACGCCAAGTTATAACTAACAAGTCTAGTTTTATCATTTTTTAATCTTAAAGAGTACCTATTCACATATGATACATATTTTTACCTTCACTGAAATGCTGAATTCCATCCTGGCTCTCAGGTTCATTGCCAAGAGCACCCAAAATATAAAGTAATGGCCAAAAAAAAGAGAGATGAAATAGTTGTTGCCTCTATCAATAATTAAGGAAAATATTTGGCAAAAGATGTTTGGTAATCATCACTAGTGTTTTAAATATTTTTGGGCAATGCCAAAGATTGCAGTAGGTGTTTGTTTTGTTTATGAGTTTATTTTTAATGTCACCAGTGATTTATATGTGTTGTGTTGCAGGTGGCTCAGACAGCAATAAAGGCAAGAGTAAGAAATGGAAGAAGTTGCTGCAGTTCCCTCACATCTCACAATGCCTCGACCTCAAAGATAAAATTAGTAAGTTACTATTCATGAGTTTTATTTAGGATTGCTCCTAAATAGCATTTATTTGGAAATTTTCCTCAATTACGTAGATCAATAATCTTCAGCTCAAAAATTTGTGCATTCTCATGCTGATTTTGAGCAGATGCTATTTGAATCTAACCATTAGGTGTAGTGGCTCACATGCTACCTATCACAAAAGTGATTCATAAAGCAAATGATATTTACATGCATCTATGTATGCAATTACAGAATATTATTTGCCTGTGGCTTCTCTAAATGGCATCTCTTTCTAATCTACATTGAAGAATTAATTTCTATTTTTGTTGATAAATATTTTCATTCCATTTTCTAATGCAGGAATAAGAAAAAATTTCTTTCTAAGCATAGCTTATGATGATGTATTTTCCTCATATTTTCAGTAATTTTTTATGCAAATTTGATAACGGTATTTTTGTAATTACCATGACCATGATCCTGATAGTAGAAAATGTGCAATTAGGCCCTCTTGAAGCTATTATTGTTACTATTACATTGAAAGGATTTATTGTTGTGCTTGGGCTTTCAGATTCAAGCTACAGCTACGTAGTGGACCATCAGCCCATTGGTTGCTTGCTTTTTCGGCAGTTCTGCGAGCAGCTTAAGCCAAACTACCACAAATTCAATTGCTTTCTTGATGAAGTTGTGAGTTGATAGCTATTATATTTTCTGGTGTGAATGAGTTCTACATCACTTGGCTGACTCATAGCCTCACATGTGGGTATTGTGTAGGTTTTGAAGGGTATTAGTTCAATGCCGCAAATAATTTTGCCAAATTTATGCACACAATTTTGCATAATTCATGTAACAGAGAAAATAAAATTAGGTATTATTAACTTTCAAAAATTATTTAATTTATAAAATAATTTACAGATTCTCCTTGTATCACTCTGAAATCCTCAACATGTGACCAACTATCTCAATTATTTATTTGCTTAATAAATTTCTTCAATTTATTCTTGCTGGATGAAAATCCCATTTGATATTATTATTGAACATTTCTAAAGTAATAAGTAGCTCAGTGAATGAGTAGCTGTCTATCTATTAGTATCTAGCTGTCAATCTAGCTAAATAGATTTCTAACTAGATTAACAGGACTTCATATCTTCTAGCTTACTAGATTTTCAGTCATGAAGTCCTGATTTTTTATCAGATTTTTCATTGATTTCTTTTCATGTATGAGAACCAGTTGTTGAATAAATACATCTAGATTTGCACATCTTGGGTTTCAACAAATGTATTATTTGATATTAGCATGCAGATTTACTTGGTTTTATCATATGAGTACCTATTGTTATATTATTTGTATTAATATAGCAGATTAATACTTGATGCTCCAATTGTTCTTGAGTTGTAAATAGCTATATGTGCGTATAATATCTGCTAATACATATACATATGCTGTAGGTACTGTACTTAATTTGTTTGAGGAAACAATGTTTCCTTAAGTTTAATTGAACTTTAGGTATTTATCATTAAACCTTAAAAATTTTTTACTTCTCCAGGATCAATATCAGGTTGCTCTTCCGGAGCAGTGGTCAGCCGTTGCACAGCAGATCTTCAATAGATACCTTAGTGAAAAGGTAAATGCTTTTACATTTATTACAATTCTGATTCTTGTTCAGTCTTTCCTTGTATGTATTAATCATAAGATGTCATAATCTTAATAAATCATAACATGTCATAATCATAATAAAATGTTATGTAAATTTATATAGAAATTTTTTTTACATGCTCTCAATGTTATTTTTGTCAATGAAGCTGATGTTTTTTTACGAACCTTAATTCCATGCCAATTATATATTAAAATATATCTCGGTAGTACTTATCATGCTTCAACTACCGTATTAATTTTCAAAATAAGTTTGTTTATCATAATTTAGATGGTTATTTAAAAATAGTTCCACTATTGATAACTTGTATATATAAATCAAACATTTGGTTTTATTTATGAGATCAATATTATTTTGCCATGTAAGTGTTTCTGATGTCAAAAGGGATCATGGATAATAATATACAAGGCATCAAGGATACTAGTAACAATATCAAGGCATCAGTTCTTCATGATATTATATGTTTGTGCAGTCAAGCAGCAATGTACTGGAGGTGCTACCAGCTGAAGAAGTCAGCAAGTGTCAGCAGGAGTGTTTCCAGGGCGATGCAGCCGCGGGCAAAGAGGTCTTCTCTATCTGTGTCCGCACTGTCAAAAGCTTCCTCTCGGGGGTGCCTTATGAACAGTTCGAGGACTCCATGTACTTCCACAGATATTTACAATGGAAGTGGCTTGAAGGGTAAGCTTCTTACTTACTCCAACTTGGGGTAAGTTATGGTCTTGAACGTTACCCCAACTTGGGGTAAGTTATGGTCTTGAACGTTACCTCAACTTGGGGTAAGTTATGGTCTTGGACTAGGTCTTGAACGTGGCTCGGAGGTTGAGACCTCAGTTACTTATTCTAGGTTTTGAATGTTGCTCGATGATTGAGACTACAGTTACTTATTCTAGGTCTTGTATGCTGCTTGATGGTTGAGACTACAGTTACTTATTCTAGGTCTTGTATGTTGCTCGATGGTTGAGACTACAGTTACTTAATCTAGGTCTTGTATGTTGCTCGATGGTTGAGACTACAGTTACTTATTCTAGGTCTTGTATGTTGCTCGATGGTTGAGACTACAGTTACTTAATCTAGGTCTTGTATGTTGCTCGATGGTTGAGACTACAATTACCTTCCTAGGTCTTGAATGTTGCTCGATGGTTGAGACTACAGTTACTTATTCTAGATCTTGAACGTGGCTCGATGGTTGAGACCTCAGTTAATTTTTTTATATGGGTATTTAAATGTTCAAATAGTGACTTGAAAAGGGTGTGATTTATTACAGTTACTACGTATTGAATGAAAATATTCTTGTTATCTGATCATATCAGTTGCCAAAGGATTAGGTAATCTATTCTGTCAAAAAGAATATTCAACATTATTAAAGGGTGCCTCAATAAATGTCCAGCCTAAAAAGTCAAATTACTGAGTACTCCTTTTATCCCTTTCCATTTACTTTATTCTCAAGAGGTAATTTCATAATTACAAATTAGTTGCTCAAGTATAATTGACATTAATGAATACATGAAATAAGTTGTTCGAATGTTATCGATAGTATAGAATATATTTCTAGGCAATTGATTCATGTCCCAAGCTCCATCTGTAGTTTATTGTATATTTTGGTTACTGGATTATCCACTGGTAATTGTTAAATCTTCTTCAGAGTTTTTCGGGTATTTGTCAGTCTGCTTTTATTGGGGGACTAAAATAAGAAATTCTTAACTATCGTGTAAATAAATGTTGTTCAAGGAAACGTCATAAAATGCATGTTCATAATAGTTATCGCAAAGATTTTATATTTAAATGTATATTCATATGCATAGTTAATATTTATGATAGTAATAATGATTAATTGAGTTTCTCTATTGTGCAGTCAACGCGTGACGTACAAGACGTTCCGGCTGTAATTTACTTTCTCTATTGTACAGTCAACGCGTGACGTACAAGACGTTCCGGCAGTACCGTGTGCTGGGCAAGGGAGGCTTCGGCGAGGTCTGTGCGTGTCAGGTTCGAGCCACGGGCAAAATGTACGCATGTAAGAAGCTCGAGAAGAAGCGTATAAAGAAGAGGAAAGGCGAGAACATGGTGCTCATTGAGAAACAAATACTTCAGAAAGTCAATTCTAGATTTGTGGTGAGTGCTCAGTGTTCATCAGAAATAGATTTATCTGGTCAGATCTATGATATAATATTTTTCAAGTTTTGAGTTTTTGGTATTGTATAATTATATTAGTCATAAATCTACTTTTATGCTTACTGTCAGCGTATTGGATGAAGTTGGTTAGGGTATACATAAAGATGCATTTATGTTGTTAATTAGTTTTTTGAAAAGTTTGTTAGAGTACTTTTCTTGTGTGCATTGAAAATTAACTGATGGTTAAAAAATCATTTGTGCACACACTGTGCGGCCACGTCATTAGTTGTGCCGCAGGTTAGACTTGACATCCGACTGATTTTCGTACAGAATATTCCTGTCATTTTGTAATTTACTACAGCCAGTCAAGTGGAGATTGTGGGACGCTAAGTGCAAGTCAATACTCTAAGTAATTTAATTTGGAGATACTTGGGTACTTTTGTTAAATGCAATATATAATAATTGTGATTATTCAAATAAGTCGCACACTCATGATTAACAGAGTTCCATAATACCTACAGCTACATGTATATTTGCATCAAGCCTCCTGGATTAGTACACCTGCTGTTTGCGCTCATATTGTACACAATCATGAAGAACATCAAGAAATTTTGTTTTCATCTTGGCATTCTTTTATTCAATTACTTGTACAATATTTACCGCAGAGTTGCAGATTTTCCTGATATTTTGTTAGATAAGTGTGGCTACTGGTTTTTGTCATGACAGGTGAGCCTAGCGTACTCGTACGCGACCAAGGACTCGCTGTGCCTGGTGCTGACCATCATGAACGGCGGCGACCTGAAGTTCCACATCTACAACATGGGCGTGGAGGCAGGCTTCGATCTCGAGAGAGCTGTCTTCTATTCCGCAGAGGTCTGCTTTTAAATTTAGGCAGAATTAGATAATTAAAAGCAGAATTAATTCCGGCAAAATAAATGAAATGCAGACAAAATATATTAATTATTGCAAATATATAATTTGGTTTCTTGCTAAGTTTGGTTTAACTGTGCTTGACTACCTTGACCTTTGAAAGTTGCCTTGATCGGTAAAATACATTCACTGATTGGTGTTGAAAGCAATTAATTATATACCACATCTTGATGTGACCAGTAGGGCTCATGTTTTGTGGCTAGGTGTTTTGCTAGAATGATAGGTATATTGGTGCAATCTTTGTAGTTTTTTTTTTTCAGTAAACTGCTGTATATTAAGGTCTATCAAATTATTAATTTTCATAATTTTTAGCGCATTTTCTCATTTATGAAAAAATGCGCTATTGTGCTCGCCATGTCCGTCTGTCCGTCCGTGACTTCATGTTTTCGTCGACGAGAAAATGCGTTCTGTCACTCACTGCAGTGAGTACTGAGTTATATCTTTTTCTCTTCATGAATGAATTTAGTCTTTTTAGCGCATTTTCTCATTTATGGACAAAATGCACTATTGTGCTCGCCATGTCCATCTGTCCGTCCGTCTGTCCGTGACTTCACGTTTTCGTCGTCGAGAAAAATGCGCTCTCTGTCACTCACTGCAGTGAGTACTGAGTTACATTTTTTGACATCTTAGATGTATATACTTGATTTTGAATCTTGGTGCTGCATCTCTAAGTGAAAAGTGGGGCCTTTTTAGGAAAAAAAATTATTAATTGAGACGTCTTGAATATTTTATTTCGAAAAATTTCTCTCTTTGAAACAATTTGCATTAACTGAAACTGATCATACCTTCAAGAAAAATTCGAATTTTTTAAAAGTTTATTTCATTGCTCAGGACGTCTTATGATCGCTTGGCTCAGTAAAATTTATTGCAATTTTCTAATTGCTAATTATCAAATCGACAAATATAAAATTTGTGCTTTCATTTCTGCTTTGGTTTGTCTTATTTTGCTAGATTTTATAATGCAAACAAAGGCTAGGTAGTGTCGGCAAAGGTAACTTCCATATTGTTGAGCTGTGTGCCATAAGTGGTAACGCAAAGCCATTTTTCTTCGTCCATGGTTTGATAACTTCCTCAGACGGCTTATTTCTATCGCATTATAATGTGGATTGAGTGGTGAGTGAATTTACCGATGCTCCACCAGGTGGCGTGTGGTCTGGAATGCCTGCACAACCTTGGCATCGTGTACAGAGATTGCAAGCCGGAGAACATCTTGCTCGACGACCACGGCCACGTCCGCATTTCAGACCTCGGTCTTGCTGTGGAAATTCCCGAAGGAGATTTGGTCCGAGGTCGCGTGGGC